>NW_016841755.1:4278300-4286927 GCF_001698545.2 Rhinopithecus bieti | reverse complement strand
AGAGACGGGGTTAGGCCTGATCAATTTTCTATTATTACTCCTAAAAGAAAATAGAGTGCATAAATTCCATCTTACTTAAAAAAAAAAAAAAAAAAAAAGAAAGCAACAAATATTATGTAAAAAAGAAACAAAGGAAAAGATCAAAAAGTTAAAATTAGAAGTAGGTTTAAATATTCTAGTTCTCATAATAAATAAGAATAAAATAAATATTTCAATGTAATTTTTATAAAAAGACACTCTTTAACCAAACAAAATACCAAGGAATAAGCCTAAAAAAGAAAAATGGGCAGAAGTTTGGGAAGAAACTGACAAAGCTTTATTAAAAGGTTTTAACAAACAGGTAACTAAATGAAGGGATATGTCTTATTTATAGGTGGAAATATTGTGGAAGAAAAAAGTAACAATTTCTACTAAATATATCAAAATCTGCAGTGCTACTCACAGTACCAGTAAGGTTTGTTATGGACATTACCAAGGTGACTCTGAAATCTATATGAAACAAGAGTCACAGATAACCAGTTCACTCTTACAGCAAACTGGTCAAAACAGACAAGAGGGCATTTCGTGCTATTGACATGTATCAAGACTTACCGTACAGCAGTAGTAACCAGGCATTGTGGCATAGATCAGTGGAACAGAAAGTAAAACACCAGAGATTCATGCATTTGTGGAGACTTGATGTGTGTATTGAGAAATATTACCTCGATGTGGGACGTGAGACGGAGGGATAGCTCTGGGTCTTAACAAAGTTTTATCAGGATATGCATCTGGCCAGCATAGGAATGCAGATTCTTGGGCCTCATACCTGAATCTGAAACTCAAAACTCAAGGTGATGCCCAGCACCGGCGTTTTAACAAGGCCTCTAAGTGATTCTCGTGCTTGCTCAGGTTTGAGAACCACTGGTCCAGAGTCATCTAACCAACCCATCTCACAGGAATCTCCTGGGAAAATATATTTTTGTTTGACTTACTATTTCGTAATAAAGACCCAAACTCCAAGCTCTATAAAGTGAGACATGTACTTGCAGAAAATTAGTACAATGCAAATGTTGTTGTCTAGGGAAAAGGTAAATAGTTTCTGTCCAGTAGAGAAGATAACTTCAAAGGTTAAGGTTTAATTGCCCTATGAGATGCCAGCCAGTTTGTATTTAACTGAACCATCTTACACTAGTAATTGTACTTAATCTTTATGCATCAATAATTGTAGCTTGGGCATTTCACGGGCTTCCTCATCAAAGGTTTACTACATTCTGCTGGGTGTGGTTACAGGGGATTACAGTCTCACACCTGTAATCAAGACCAGCCTGGGCAACATAGTGAGACCCCATTTCTAGAAAAAAGAAAAAACAAAGAATTACCCAGGCTTAGTAGTACGTGCCTGTAGTTGCAGCTACTGGGTAGGCTGAGACAGGAGGATCATTTAAGGGCTGCAGTGAGCCCATGATCATACCACTGGGGGCACTAATAGCCATGTGTGACAGGTAGACTCTGTCTTAAAAAAAAAAAAAAATACTTATATATATATACTATATATTTTTTCTTTTTTTTTTTTTTTTTTTTTTGAGACCGAGCTCTCGTCTGCTCGCCAGGGCTGGAGGTGCAGTGGCTGGATTCAGCTCACTCGCACGCTCCGCCCTCCCGGGTTTACGCCATTCTCCTCGCCTCAGCTCCCAACGTAGCGGGACTCACAGGTGCCCGCCACCACACGCCCAGCCTGTTACTATAAATTTTTTTTTTGTATTTTTCTTAGTAGAGACGGGGTTTCACCGTGTAGCCAGTGATGGTCATATGATTCTCCTGACCCTCAGTGATCCGCCCATCTCGGCCTCCCAATAGTGCTGGGATTACAGGCTTGAGCCACCATGCCCGGCCTAAAAAAAATATTTTTTAAGATTTACTGCACTTTTGACAAACGCTGATTGTATAGTTGCATAAAAATTGCTTTTAACTCTTTGAAAAGTATGCTTTAACATGGAAGAGAAGTCGAATCACAAGGGAATAAGGTAGAAATTGACTATTTAAAAATTGGTGTGGGAAAGTTGGACATCCATGGGGAAAATTAAAATTTTATTCCAGACCACTTCATACTGATCAATTCTAGTGTAAGAAGAACATCCATAGGAATCACAAAACTTTGTCACAAGAAAAATCAGTACAGTAACTTTACAAACTTTACATGTGTAAACATTTATTAAAATAGGCACAGAAAACATAAATCTCAAAGCAAAAGAAAACAAAATAAGAAACTCAACTCCATTAAATTAAGAACCTTTATGTCTGAAAAATTCACAAGGAAAACAGGGGGAAGGCAAGTCGTAAACTGGGAGTGCAGATTTGCAAAAAAAATTTAACTAACAAAGAATTAATCATCATAACATATTTTAAAAATTCTCCAAATCAGTAATAAAAAGGCAAACAACCTAATAGGTTCACAGCAGAGGAAAAAATATGGCAAATAAACACAGGAACAGATGCTTAACCTCATTAGTAATCGGAGAAATGCAAATTAAAACAATAATGAGATGCCATTTGCACCCACCAGATTGGCAAAAGTTAAAAAGTCTGACAATACTACTTGTTGGTGAGGATGGATCCTTGAGAAGACTTAAGCCATACTGGTGAGAATGTCAGTTGGAACGATCACTTTGGAAACAATGTGGATACACTCTAGCCTATTTCTCATGGTCCTCTGACTTCTTTTCTACCCTTGTATCCCAGAGAAATGTTTGCACAGGTGCGCCATTCCACGTGCACAGTAGCCTACATAGTAGTATTGCTTGAATTGTGTGGAACCAGAGAAAGCTTAACTGTTGACCCACATGACTATAGATAAAGAAACTGGGACATTTTCATGCACAGAACACAACACAGCAGTGAAAATGAACACCCACTACATCTACCAACATGTGTCTCTCAATTTGGGCTACTGTGGGTGAATCGAGATGGACGATCCCCTTAACATAAAAGGAACTTGGAGTTTCTTTTTATTACACTGTGGGGTGCAACTTTACGAAATACATTTTGAAAGTCATTGGGTTCCAAATTAAGATACATTTCTATGAGGAAAAGCATTTACTCTTACTTGTCCTTTCTTGTTGCTTCTCTCAATTTGAAAAGTTCAAAAAATTTTATTTAGCTTCTGAAAGGGGTTAATTATAGCTAGCTAGCAACCACATTTTTTGAGCATCTTAATATCTACACTGAAAGATAAGAAAACTCAAATGTCAGGTGATGAATAAAATCCATGCATTGAATTCAGGGTGTTGGTCATGAGGGGCCAATGCGCTTGCAGTCACAGACCTTTGCATTTGATTTATTTATGCCTTGATTGCACCCCAAGCAGTGTCCTGATGTGAGGAAAGGGGCAGTCCAAATAAAATGACCCTCACGTGAGCCTGAACAATGGGAAAGACTAAGAAAGACAGTGGTGAACGTCTGTATCCTAAAGGATAAGCTGCTTAAGACACAGTGAAACCACTGCTGTGAGTTTGCACCCACATTCTAGTGGGGAACCCCTTTTCATTTCTGTGCTGTTTGTGTTTGATGCTTCCAGGTGCCGCCGTCCTCCGGGGCACTTTGCTTGCTTCCTTTTCTTCCCGTTTCGCCCGGATTCACCTGCTGTGACTCAACAGAAGCAGAATGGACTGACCATTCCAAGGAGATGTTGCAAAAGCACCTGCACAGAAAATGTTACAAAATCGTTTTATGGGCATGTCACTGCTTTGAAAGGTAATGTGTAATGTTTAGAGATTCCTTTTTACACCCTACTCCAAAATCCCATCTTAACTCAAAAAGAAATTCATTGAAAGAAACAAATTCAGGGAAAATATATTATTTGAGAAAAGATAAAGAAAAAATGGTTGACTACAAAAATATGGCAGAACATTAAGAAGAGAATGTGCACAAAAACCTGAAATGCTTATAAATTATACATTCCCTTTCCCTCTCCTCCACCCCCACCGCAGCTCTGCCGTGTAACTTGCCTTCTACTGTTTGATTTCTCTCAGTTAGGGAGATGAGATGACTTTACTGAAATAATGAAACACATGGATGGAAAATAACCCCAAAGACGGGAAAGCTGAAAATGCAAGATTGATAAAGTAATTTTAATTTGGTTCTACATATGTTAAGGTAGTTAGGGTGACTTTTGTGAAGGAGTCCAGCTGTGTCAAGACAGATGTGCAGAATCGGATTAAACACACACCCACCCCCCGCCCTCACTCTGGCGCCTGCTCTCTTTACACAGGGGCGATGCTGCTTTGATTTCAGAGCATACTGTGCTGTTTTTGCAAACCAGAGCATTGCAGATGACGTTCTAGGAACTGCTCATCGCTCATGGTGGGGCTGCAAAGCCACTGGACGTCTCCTGGTCAGCTGCGCTTATGCTGTGAAAATATATGATCGACTTTCGGCAACATTCTCCTTGGTGTCACAGGTCCCCAGGGCAAAGAAGGTCAGGAAGAGAAGCTGAAGGGAGAGGACGCCAGGAAAGGCTGCCAAAGAACAATGAGCCGTCCCTGAGCCCTTAGCTTCCGAAGTATGATTCTCTCTAGTGCGGTTCAAGAACGTCTTTTTCCTCCTCAATCTGCCCTTACTCCTACTTATGTTCAAAAACATCCCAGACAAAACGCAGGCCCCCGCTGGTGCATTGATCCTCCCCGCAGTCTGGGGCCTGAGATGCCCGGACGGCACGTGCTCCCCCGCCCGGCCCTGGGCCCCTGCTGCTCGGTGGCTCTCCTGGCCCTGGAGCCGTCCGGGCCACCTGGTGTCCAGGGAGAGGGTCTGGCGATCAATACGGGGTGACAGCAGTGGGGAGGAGGCTCGTCTAACCTCACACGCAAATACAGGCGAAACCAAGACAGCTGCTCCCATCCGGGGAAGACGGGGCTCCCTCCATCCAGCCTTCCAGACTCCAGCGGCTGCAAGCAGCAGAGGCCTCCTCTGAAGTCGGAACGTGCAGGAGGCACAGCGGTTATGCAGTAAAGCATTTATCGCGCTTTTCATGTGCTTCCCTCAAAGGATCAGAGATGGGAGATTTAGAAGCCAGTGGGGAATGGTTACATGGCCTCTGCGATCTCCACTTCACGGATGTGCTGTTTAAACATTCCAGGTGAAAATTTTAAGGTGTTTCGCATTCTGGGTGCCAATCTGAGATGCACTTTTAGGTAAATCTCTACAGTGAGTATGACTAAGGTAGGATACCTGTAACGACTCCAACTAGTTTATTCTCTTTATCTGGAAATAGTTTCTTCCTCCTTAAGATGAGGAACCAGATAAACCCTATAAGAACCTGAGGCTTCACTGGAAGGGATCATGGATTCCCCCGAGGGAATCTCATTATGCTCAGGACTCCGGAGACCAAGAGGTTAACTGCTTTACCCACGGTCTTAGAGCAGCACCCCGACCTAGGAAACCTGGATTCCCGGCCTGGTCCTGTTCCTAGCACATTGTTCTCTGTGCTTTCCTTAATCTCGCAACGGTGGCATGAGTGAGGATCCGCGGAATCCTAGCAGGTAGATTAAACCTTTCTGAGCACCACCACGTACAAGGCAGTGGGATTCAACAGTGAATAAAGCAATAGTCTGGTCACGGTGGTCATGCCTGTAACCCCAGCATTTTTGAGAGGCCTCTGCAGGTGGACAGGATGAGCTCAGGAGTTCCAGACCAGCCTGGGCAACACTCCCAAATGTCAATTGATGTCACTACTGGTAGCGTCCTTGGCAAAACAAATCGTAGTTTATCACAGCTTTCACTAGTCCGGCCGTTCCTAGCAGTTTTTGTATTTCTGACAAATATAAACGTAATTGGAGTAGGGGAATCAGAGGGGCTGAAAGACATCATCCAGTCAGAAAATATCAGCCCATGCATATGTTTATTTCTGTGTGTTCCCTCTATTCAGAGCCATTTCATCTAATGCATGGATTTTTAATTCTTCCCTGTTTTGCACTCCCCATTCTTCCAGCTTTCATTCCACTGCTGAGTGTGCCCCTTTCCTATACCCTCCATGCGTCAAGAGCCTGTGTTGATTCACCATTTCCCATATCATTGTTGGGACGTAGGCACTCGCTTCCGTTGGATAAGTGCATTTCCTTACAGTGGAACTGCTGGGACAGAGTGGATGTTTAACTTCAAACACAGCTGCCACTGGGTCTTCAGGGGACTATGCTGTTTTAACTACCCCAACAAGGCACAATAGTTCCAGTTGCTCCACAAGGCATTAGTTGGCTCAGGCTGCCCTCATGGACTCAGTGACTTAAAACAGCCAACACTGATTTTATCCTGACCTGGAGCCTGGGAGCCCAAGGCCAAGGTGTCATGAGGGTTGGTTTCTCCTGAGACCTCTCCTTGACTTGTAGATGGTCATCTTCTTGCTGTGTCTTTTCTTTGTGCTCTTTCCCTACAAAGAAAGCGGTCATGTTGGATTAAGACCCATCCTGATGACTTTATTTTACCTTAATACCTTCTTGAAGGCTCTACCTGTGAATACAATTGCATTCTCAGGAGTTAGGGCTTCAATCCATAACACATATCCTCTCCAAAATTAGATGTGTCTGGGTTTTCTGGTTTTTATTGATTTTTTTTTTTTTTTTTTTTTTTTTTTTTTTGCCATTCTACTAAGTGTGAAACAGTATCTCCTTCATATTTTCCATAAACCTAGTGGACATTCTTATATCTCCTTTTGTGATATATTTTTGTTACCTATTTTTTTAATTGAGTCTTCCTATTTTGATTTAAGAGTTTTATATATTCTCAGTAAAAGTATATTGGATTAAATATTTGGCTTGCAATTTTTTTTTACAGCCTGTAACCTGCTTATTCATTTTCTTAATGATGTATTTTAATTAAATCTAATATTTCCTTTTTTCCCCTTCTATGATTAGTGCTTGTTTTCTTCTAAGAAATATTTGCCTATCTCAAGTTTCTCGTTCTACCTTTTGCATTTGGGCCTACCACAAATTAATTTTTGTATAGGAAGAGATGTAATGGTTTAAACTGATTGTTGACGTGTCTAATTGTCCCCAAAGACTTTCCTTTCCCCTTTGAGTCATCTTGGCACATTTGCCGAACAGCCGTTGATGATGTGTCATGAATATCCATTTTATTCTGTTGGTCTTTTATCTACAATTATACCATTCATTACACTATCCTGATTAATGTGTCTATCTAGTAAGTCTTGAATTTGGCAACAGTGAGTTCTACAACTTTGTTTTTCATTTATTTACTTTTAAAATGAGCCAATGTAAATTATTACATTAAAGGGATGAAAATAAGCTATACAGTCATCTTGTTAGACGCCCAAAGTCATTTGATAAAATTCAACACTTGTTCATGATAAACTCTCAGAAGCTGGAAATAGAAAAGTACTTCCCCCAAATGATAAATAACAGCTACAAAAAAGCTGTAGCTCTAATCCAGTTCATAGTGAAATACCGGATGCCTTCACTCTGAGATCAGGAGGAAGACTGGCGTATCCACCACTGGGTTTTATGCTCAATGTTGTAGTAGATACCCCAGCACTGTAACAAAGAGACAGAAAGAGAAAAAGAAAAGATGTTAACACCGGAACAAAAGACGTAAAACCACCTTTCTCCTAAGTTGTCGTAACTGTGTATCTAGAAACCTAAAGAACCATAAAAAGCACTTAGAAATGATAAGTTAAAAGTTTCCTGAATACGAAGTCAATATCCAAAATCAGTTAAGTGTCTCTATATTATCAACATTTAAAAACAAAATTAAAAAACAGTATTATGTATAACGTAATTTAAAAAAAGAAGTACTTGGAATAAATATAACCAAGGTTTTGAAAATGTCTACACTGGAAATTCCAAAACATTGTTGAGTGAAATTAAGGATGACTTAAAAGATAGAGGCAATTCTATGTTCATGAATTTTAATAAGCAACATTTTTAAGATGTCTTTTTTTTACAAATTGGATATACATTAAATGCAATATCAATCCATACTGCAGTATTTTATGGCAATGGATAGACTGATTCTAAATTTTTAGACAAACGCAGCACCAAAGAATTACTTAGGTAATATTCACAAGGAAAAACAAGGCAAGTGACTCCATGAAATTGCATAAATTAATAAAATTTCTGGTAGGTAAGGCAGCTTGGTATTGGCCTGTGAGAAAACAATATGCCAATGGAATTAGAATAGAGTCTAGGAAACCCACGTGAGTACTACCTGATTTATAGCAAAGGCTCCACTGCAAATCAGAGGTGAAACTTTTTTAAAGCCTCAATAATTGGTGCTTGAAGAACTGCATATTGGAAAACAATCAAGCCTTCTCCTTCCTCACATGTACACAAATGATTTGAGGTGGACGACAGAGCTAACTGTGAAAGCTAGAAAAATTGTGATGAGTAAAACTGTACTTAAACAAACAAACCATAAGTATAAAGGACAAAAAAGCGCCGGGCGCGGTGGCTCAAGCCTGTAATCCCAGCACTTTGGGAGGCCGAGACGGGCGAATCACAAGGTCAGGAGATCGAGACCATCCTGGCTAACACAGTGAAACCCCGTCTCTACTAAAAAATACAAAAAACGAGCCGGGCGAGGTGGCAGCGCCTGTAGTCCCAGCTACTCGGGAGGCTGAGGCAGGAGAATGGCGTAAACCCAGG
>NW_016841755.1:4229325-4278018 GCF_001698545.2 Rhinopithecus bieti | reverse complement strand
AAAAAAGCCCACTCTCATGTATTGCCACATAACAAATCACCCAGATTTTCCTCAATTTCTTTTATGCTTTCTTTTAACATTTAACTTGTATGTATCTTTCATTTATTTTGAATTCTGTAAGAGTTCTTCCTTATTTTCCTATAAGTATTAATCAATTATTTCCGTTGTGTATATTGATAATATTTTCTATTCTACCAATTGTTTGTCCAACATTTATTGAGTTCTCCTCATGGGATAGGTGCAGTGTCTTATGCTTCACGCAAGTTTTAAAGTAGAGAGACGTGTGGACAGAGAGAGAGAGAGGGATTTCCTTTCCTACAGATATTAATGTCTAGTGAATTCCATTGACTCCTATTAAATGGTAGGAAATTAGATACACTAGTGAAAATCCACATGTCAAGAACAATGACCGAGAAATGACAGGGGGTCATGATGGACTTTAGAAATGGGTCCAACCCAAATATTAGGGTAAAAAAATTCCTTCCCGCATGAACGAACATCTAAAGCGAGACTTGGAGGTGATGGATGTGTAGAGCCTACCGGTGTGAGACACTGATAGGACGAATGTTGTAAAGAGGAAGGTACCGTGGCTTACTGATGGCAAGGCCGAAGGAGCAGTCCATCCTGGCTGCAGGCAACGAGGAGGCACAGTAGCTGTAGAGAAACGGGAACTAGTAACAAACTATCCTTCGGTATGCTTGCTTTCCTTATCTCTATGTGGCTGCCATTCTGTGCGATTTCCTTCTTTCAAATAACTGCTTGTAGGACTACTTTCTAAACAATTGCTGCCGTAACTGTTGAGTTTTAGTAATTATATATAGATATATATGAAGCTTCAGATGAGCACATTTCATTCCTCTGATTTTAATAATCATTGTTGTCAGTACAGAAGTTAATCTGGAGAGCTCACAGTTGTATAGTCAGCTCCTGACTTAGAGTTGGCTTCACATCTTCCTCTAAAGAGTAAATTCAGAACTAGTTGAGTTCACCTGGGCACAATTCTCTCTTTTAATTTCATTATTTAGTTTATATACATTTAACGTGGGAAAGTTTATTTAGGCTTTTATACTGATGTTTGTTTGCTATTCATGCCATCTATCTTTGCATTTGTGTGTTTCCTTTTTTTCCTGCCCTTTTTTTGGCAGAAATATAATTGAATATTTTTAGTAGTCCCTTTTATTTAATTCTTATGTTAAATTTCGAGCTACAAGTCTTTACATGATTTTTCTATTAATTTTTCTATAGATTACAATATGCTTCTTTTCCTTCTTTCTATATATGGGCTTATTACTGCGCTGCTTCATATACGATGTAAAACTTTGCAATGTCATTTGCTCTTTTGTTAATATATAATAATCCCACAATACGGCATTAAATTTTGTTTTAAAGAGTCATGTGTTTTTTAAATAAATTAAGAAAGTAACAGGAACAATAATGCATTTATCATTCTTGTTCTGTTTCTTCTTACAGGTTTGGCGTGATTTCTTTTTGGTCTGAAGAACTTATGTTACCATTTCTTGGAAGGAAGGTCTGCAGGCCATTAACTCTTTTAATTTTCTTTCACGTGAAAAAATTATTTTGTGAAGAACATTTTGATGGATGTAGAATTTTGGTTTGTAAATTTTCTTTTACTTTATTTTAGTTTTCAGCATTTAAAACTGTCAGACTATTACCAACTATCATCTTCTTGTTTCCATTTATTTTTGTGGTTGAAAATGAGTTTTCTTTTGTATTACTGTTTATTTTGCTTTTCAGATTTTTAATTTATCTTGGGTTTTCAGCAGTTTGACTACGATCTTCCCAGATGTAGGTTTCTTTATTTGTATGTTTTATTGAGTTTTCAGATTTTCTGGATCACTGGGTTGATTTGTTTCATCAATATTCAAAAATCATAGCCATCATCTTTTCATAGATTTTTTTCCTGCCCTATCCACTCTTTATCTTCGGGATCTCCAACTATGTGTATGTTAGGGTGATACTGCCTCACACATCTCAAGTCTCAATCTTGTTATCACTGTTTTCGCCATTGTTAATATTACTTGTGATTTAGTGTGGATCATTTGTATTGCCTCGTCTTCAGGTTTCCTTTTTATTTTTTTTTTTAAAGATTAGTAGGGAGATCATTTTGATCTCCCTGGTAAACTTCTCTATCTTTTCACTTATGTTGTCCAACTTTTCCACTGTAGCATAGTAATTTTAAAGCTCATTACTTACAATACTATACCTGGACTTCTCCGTCTTCTGTTGACTGCTTCCTCTCCTTACCATGGGTCACATTTTCTTGCTTTTTCTTTTTTCTTTTGATTTCTTACTGTGTCCCATACATTGTAAACAAAACAACAGAAGAGACTGAAATAAATAATATTTTCCTAGAAAATGGCCCTTTTCCTGTCAGGCTGATAATATGGGCACATGTTCACCTAATCTGCAGTTAAACTGGGCATTTTTCTCTGTTGTAGCTCTAGTTGGACTTTGATCAACAGTGACTCCAGATGTTTTGGAGGAAAGATCAGGTATTTACCTCCTGTAGGCCTTGAGCTCTAAGTATTGCAGAGCTATAAACGCTTCTCTGTTCTTAAGTCCTGGTGCATCTTGCCGCATCACAGGAGGCCTTTTTTCTGCTTTACAGGCTGTGTTGTGGTTGGTTGCTGGGAGTTTGCTTTTCCTTGCAGTCCTGTTTCTGGCTGTCTCGCCTGTGCTTAGCTGTCTCTACTGCACTCCTCCCATCTTTGGAAAGCAGGTAACTCAGGATGATTTGGGATTTTGAACTGTTATTCTAGCCTACACATAGCCAACAAAAGCCCTTTAAAATTCTACTGGTTTCTTCGTAATCCTTCAATATAGTGCTCCACAAAAAGTGGAAGGAGCTGAGGCTCTCTCCTTGCTTGGAAATGACTGGCTAATTTCTAGACTTAAGTCCATGAAGTATGCACCTGCAGCCATCTGATGGGTTTATAGCTTGTCCAGGCTATCCTCATGGTCAGGATAGAAGCAAGGTCTCTTGCTTCTCTCTAGATGCTAATTAAAAACAGAAGTCTGGGTGCCTTCTTTTAAACATATTGCTGCAACAGGGTCTGGCATAAAGGTATGTGACCATGAAATATATCACACATTCAGCAATAATTTTCAGAGTAAAAGGAAAGGATAAAAATAATAAGTCACATCATTAAAGTGTTTATTTGGTTTAATTTTATGGATAAACTTGTAATATAATTCAATTCAAAAATTATGTTAAGACTAAAATAACTTTTGAAACATATAAACTACAGATATCTGTATACATTACAGCAAATTGTACAAAATTCCTCATATTAATTATTTCTACATGAAATAAGCCTAAGTGGTATGACTACGTATGGAATCCAGTGACAGGTCCATGACTGCCATCTATTTCTAAAGCATCTCTGTCTTTTTAGCAGTCTTCTGATTATTCTGAAAATATTTTAAAACTTCTTATTACTTTGAATGTTTATATAATAGCTTTTAATCATTCTTCAGACATTGAGTTTTATGACTAATAAATTTGAAATTATTCACATTTTTCAATTGAATCTTTTCAACAACCTTTTTTTTGAGAAGAGAGTCTCTTTGTAAATACTAAGATGTATAACAGGTTCAGAAAAAATTCTTTTATATGAATGACATTCTCCATTTTATGTTTTCATATTGAAATATACACATATTTTGGCTTCTATTTTCTCAGCTCCTGCCTTTCCCTTTCTATTCAGGGGGGAAATAAAAAATAAACATAATAAAACTTAATAAAAGCTCCGAAATTAAGGTTCTGTGACTCCTTTGTGAATTCTGCCACATTTCGATGATGTACAATTATAGGCCTTCACAGTTTCATTTCTTCCCAGAATATAACTGAATCTAATTATTACAGAAAATGCATCAGAAGGCATTTATTAGAAGTTGATTTATTCTGAATGCAATTACTTAATTTCAAAATTAAATCTTCTACACTCTGAGTTCTCAGCATTTAATTAGTTCACTTTCTGCCTTGCTTTGTGGGGACATGTTTCCATGCCTTCCTCTTTACAAGTTGTTTATTTGTTTGGAGTGGGTGGATTGGGAGCCAGGCAATAATGTGGCTCAAAAGCTGAAGTTTTTGGCAAAGGTTTGGTTAAATTGTCTTATTAAATATCTCTAAATAATTTTGCACAAAATACAATATAGTTTAGAGGAATTATTTTTTAAATAGTTGAAATCATTTTAGGATACTGGTTGACATACAAAAGAGCCTTTAATGATCAAACAAGCACTATGTCTGATGATGGGAAGTGCATACAGATGATCTATGCTATTATGCTGAAATATTATTTTATATCCAATGTTAATTTCTTTATAAAAATTTATAGTTCAGTTATTCTGTACAATATAAAATATTATTAAATTTTTACAGCCATAACTTCTCTTTCCATTAGTAGAATATCTTACCTTCTATGAATACAACCATGAATTATGCAGGCACAACCCATTTTATATACCTGAATCCTTCAAAGATTTCATAATTTAGTAAGAACACTGTTTTTACCATAATCCCACTTCATCAAGATTCTCATTTTTATTATCACCACCAAGCAAATAATTTTATAATCAATGTTAAAATTTTGTCAAAACTTGTAGCATTAACAATAACATCACATCATTCACTTTTAATAGGATGAAATTAAGAAAGTTTTGGATTAAAGAAAATAAAAGTATTGAATTAAAATGTTGATCATTATTGAAGATAACAACCATTTTTTTCTATTTAAACCAGTAACAACACTGGTTACTTAACTTTGCAGGTTGATTTTTGCTAACCAGCCAACAACTGTTGCTTCACTTTGATGTATACAAAAAAAGGACTAAAAATGCCCAAAATTATCTTAGTTGGAATATCATTTCATGGGAAAGGAAAGTTACGCTACATAGAATAATATATAAAGATCCCTTCCACAGCTGCATAGGGTAAACCACTACCTTTGGGCGCAAAATATTTCCTATGCAAGTAGCTTTTTTGAAAGACGGTTAAGACTGTTTCAGTAGATTTGTGTTTTCAGATTTGTGTGAAGTTAGTATCACTGTCGCCTCCACAGGAGATGGTAAATTATGTTAAATATTTTGTATAAATTACACGTATCATAGCATTTCTTGAAAATTGGAAAGTCAGCACTGGATTGTTTGTTTGTTTGTTTGTTTGTTTTTGAGACGGAGTCTCGCTCTGTCGCCCAACTTGGATCGTAAAGATAACAGTCAGCTGCTTGAGTCAGACAGAAAAGGGTCTGCCCAGGCCTGTGCAGTGAGTGACCCTTCTCTGGGGCTCAGTCTGGAGTGCAGGGGCACGATCTCGGCTCACTGCAATCTCTGCTTCCAGGGTTCAAGTGATTCTCCTGCCTCAGCCTCCCAAGTAACTGGGATTATAGGTGCCCGCCACCACGCCCAGCTAATTTTTGTATTTTTAGTAGAGACAGGGTTTCAACAGATTGGCCAGGCTGGTCTGGAACTCCTAACCTCAGATAATCCACCCAACTCAGTCTCCCAAAACGTTGGGATTACAGGCATGAGCCAAGCACTGGATTTTTAAATTACATATGTGCTTTTAAAAATTCTGGGTTCCAAAAAGATTATTGCAAAAAAAATCAAGCATTAACAACTAATAATATTGTAAATAAAGAGCTGCAGACTCATAACATGCAGTAACTGACAAAGCCACTGTAGATAAGAAGTTCAGACTACTCACAGCTTCTGATTTCCACACCCGCACCCACCTAACCCCTAATTTCTCACGCTTCTCACTGCTCCTGACTACGGGTGGTGTAGCAGTGTTTGTGTCTCACAGGCCACATTACCACTTGAAGGAAAACCAAGGTAGGAGAGACAGTCATGTCTCCCAACACCCTAAGAGAAAGTTAGAGGCCCTCACAGCTGATACTCAACTGTGCAAAGTCAGCTCCCATGCTCCATCAGTTCACCAGGGAGCACCCTAGATGCTGATTTGTAGAAAGTGTTTGTTATATGAATTCTGGAAATGTTTGGAGCAATTAGATAGGACTCATTTTTTAATTTTTGTTTTTTTAGATCTGACCACTTATTAAAGCAGAAATTCTGATTTTTGTCCATGTGTCTAATACTACTTAAAACTTAGGCAATATCTGGCAGTAACTAGTGGGTACGAACCAAAGCAGCCCAATGACATGGTTTGGCTGTGTCCCCACACAAATCTCATTTGAATTGTACTTTCCATAATCTCCATGTGTCGTGGGAGGGACCCAGTGGGAGGTAATTGAATCATACGAGTGGGTCTTTCCCATGCTGAACTGCCTTTGTTTACTAAAGAGATCAGTTGTTTCCATGCTTCTTTAAGTACAGTTTTTTAATACACAAAGATTATGGACTTACAGAAAATTGCGGAAGATAATTAAGAACAAAAGGATTATTTAGTCCATGATTGAAACTGACTTGGCTAAATCAATTTTGAGTAAAGCTAAATCAATCTGGTTTACTGGGTAGATCTCAGAAAAATAGTACTTATTTCAAGCCTAAACAAACAAACGTCCCCAAACAAACCTAAACAACCAAATTATCTAATTTTTATACATCTCTACATTAAAGTTGTTTTATCAAATTAAATTTTTATCATATATTTATATTTTAGTTTGACTTATTTAAATTTTTATGAAATAATCAATGTAATAAGCATTATATTGCTGTCTTCTATGTCCAAAAGCAGTCATTCCATAATTAAAATGACTTTTTGTGGATTATTATGTCTCTTTCCTCCTCTCTATAAATAGGAGGAATTGTTCACTCCTATTCTTATTTCACTTAGATTTTAGGTCTACCCTGATTTCATGGAAATAAATTTTAAATTAAAAGGCATTGTGAATCATTTTACAAGTCTAGGGTCCCTAAGTGTCATCTTTAATAACATATTCAAACCTGGCATCTGATATTTTTAGACTGATGCCACTTAGGAAGCGTAAAGCGTGTTATGAGTAGACAAATCACTTGTTAAGTTGATAGATATATTTTACTTGAGTTTTTCCCTTAAAGTTTTGATTAGTTGTCAATTATTTCCCCAAAGGAAGCATGTTATCTGCCTCATGATTTTTTGAAGATTAAGTAGGCTTCTAAGCACACTTCCGTATCCTGAAGAAACTATTTTAGTCAAAAAAAATATATATTTTATATATATATATACCTAAAACCTTGCGCATGCAAATGCGATATTACTTGAAGGACAATTCTAACCTCTAATAGTTAATCAATCTTTATTTTATCATTTTCCTTATAAATTGTAAGAGAATCATTTGAAAATATTAGTATTGGTAATCCTAATACTGAATTTGCTATTGCTTTCAGGATTTCTTCATAAACAAATGTATATAGGACACCACTGATGGTCCACATGTAGGAACATTGTGTTTGATTCAACGCTAGTTTTTTTTTCTAAGTTTGCGTTTGTTTGATTTTCATTTGCCAAAGTATCAAACTTTTCATATTTCACGTTGTGCTTAGAATAAAGCTGAGACAATTATTGGAAATAATATAAATTCAGACCTTATGATTGCTTGGGGCATGCACTGAAATATAGATAAACGGATAGATGATGGATGGATGGATACCTAGATAGGTGGATGGATGGATAGATAGATAGATAGATAGATAGATAGATAGATAGATAGATAAAGATGGATATTTGACTTAGCTAATCAAAGATGGTTTATTTGCCAAAACAACTTGTGTTCATAAATATAATTTTTGATTTTATGTGCATTGACTTTTTACTTTGTGGATTCAACATTTTAGCATTTATTTTTCTGATTGCATCAATGTGAAAATTTGAGATCTTTACTGTGAATTTTATCAAAAGGAAAAGAAGGGATGAAGTGTGAAAAGCTGGGATCACTTGTGGAAATCACATTTTTCCTGTATCTTATTTAAATAAAAATGTGCTTCTTACCCCTAGGAAGTTAAATGTTTCTTATGACGGGCATACTTGATTGTCCAAGAGAGGAAATCAAATACGTCCAGGATGGACACAGACGCTCAGCCTGTCATTCAACACTGTTATTACTGCTTCGTGAAAATGACCTTTTCCAATTTCTTAAATGTAAAATGTATGTTGAATGGACCTTTAAAATCATGTAGTTCAGGCCTCTCATTTAATAAATTAACTGGGTCTTCCTGAGAGAACTAATAACTCACTCGAGAGCACGCCATGCATCACGGCAGCGCCAGGCTGAAAACTTGATTTTTTAAACTCCCGGTTCTGTCCTTGCTGTGCAATCCCCACTGTAAGAAAACCAAACAAACCATCACACAGTTTCTGCTCATACTTTATGCAAAACAACATCAAAAGCAAATTAATGCAGTTCCCTAAGCACATTCTTCAACATGAAATTAAGAACTGAGGCTGCCGTGCGGAGATCTGATCCGCCTTACCTGAGCAACTCCGAGTGTCTCACAAGGTCCACTCTCTGAGGGGAATGACATAATCTCTCCGAACTTTGGTTGCACACATTTACAAATGAGTTCCTTTAACAAATGCATCTTTTAAAAAGCAAAACTCGAGATGCATTTTATTAGAAAAACTGTTAATTGATGAAAATGGATAAACACGGTGTACTTTCCAGTACATAACTTTAGCCAAGAAACCAGAGCATTTATCCTCTTCTCTGTCATGTACAGCATATTGGGGTCAGGTTTATTGAATGAATTACCAAACTTCACCCAGTAAAGCTGAGACTCGAATCCAGATTCCAGATAAAAACCTTTCTTTCCACCACATTATGATGTATGCCACAGAGACTGATGCAGTGCTATGGAGAGAACAGGGAATTCCAAATCGCAGGTGTCCTGCCTACAGTGACTCCTTCTCCCTCTTGAGGTCGGATGTGTTGGCGTATTCTCCTCTCTCTGCTACACAAACGCGGCTGCCCCTTCCTCTGGGTTCTAATCAGGACAGTGTGTCCTACAGTCTAAAAAATTTTCCAAAACTAGGAGAGACCATATTCATCTCAGTATGTGACAGTCTGTTCTTTGAAGTGATCACTTACACAGCACATTTTCTTAAAATATTTGGCATTGAAAAGAAGAACAAAATAATGAGATGTAAATAATTCAATCATTATTTCCATGGCAGGGTGCAATGGCTTACACCTGTAATCTCAGCACTTTGGGAGGCCGAGGCAGGCAGATCACCTGAAGTCAGGAGTTCAAGACCAACCTGGCCAACATGAGAAAACCCTATCTCTACTAAAAATACAAAAACTAGCCAGGTGTGGTGGCACATGCCTGTAATCTCAGCTACTTGGGAGGCTGAGGCAGGAGGAACCTGGGAGGCGGAAGTTGCAGTGAGCCAAGATCATGCCACTGCACTCCGGCCTGGGCGACAGAGTGAGACTCAGTCTCAAATAATAATAATAATAATTTCCATTGAAAGGCGCTTTTACGTTGTCTCGTACACATGATCTTGCAGTATAGGGGATGCATTGGGTGGATCGCTTCCATTCTTCTCCAGTCTACAAAGGTGCCGCCTGAAGGAAGCCCTTGAACCAGCCCATGTCCATCATACCAAGTGAGGCGCATGCAGAGCAGGAAGAAAAACAACCCTCCATCGAGGATATTCCCACGCCTCATGTGATCCACTCTTCACACTGCACCTGCAACGTAAAGTGGAAATACAAATGCATATCAGATGTCGAATCTGGGTTCCAGGCAAGGAGCCTCAGCTGCCTTGAACTAGCTGAGGGTAGAATCTTTTTGGTTGCTTTCAGAAATTTGAACAAGTCAGGAAAATGAGATAATTTGGGATTTGCTCTTCTGCTTCAGCCAACTATTCATCATCAATTCCCACTTGTTTACAGACTGCTGGAAATTCTTGCTTGAATGGTACCACTGACTTCCCCTTGGGAATGCTGTGGTTATACTTTAAGTCTCTATTCATAGAATGTGGCCCACAGTTTGCTGATCATGTAACAAATTATTTTTTCCGATGTTGTGCGCATCTCATTTATTGAGGCAGCTACTGCTGATCAACAACCTGGTGATTTAATGGGTTTAATCTGAATCTTTGCCAAGTCTGCCCAGAAGAATGACTTGGGCAACTGCGGGTGGGGGCCCTGTTCTGGGTCTTGCCCGAACGTTACTGTCCAGGTTTGCCCCTCGTTTGCAGTTATCTCCAGATGTGGACTTCTCAGGCTATTTTCTGTAAATGAATTTTTTTATTATTATAAAGTGTGCCAAAAAAAGAAAGAGAAATATTCTTTATGGCTAAGCATATAAACTATATACATGGAGGTAAGGAACCTGAATTCCTGGATAACTCAGGCTGAAATTCATTTCCCACAAAATACAGGGGCACTGAGGTGTGTAGATTATTCTAGATAATTTGCTCCATTTCTTCCTCCCCACCTTTCCACTCTGGAGTGCAGACCTCCAGGTGGTCCAATCACCTAACATTACTGGGCCCCTAATCACACATCCACTTCCCAAAGTCCTCTCCCATGCATTTTAAAATTTGGCAATCAAGGTGCTTCCCATGACAAGAGGGGATCAATGTTTGCTCCCATTTTGTAGATGGGCTCACTGGGGCCCAGAATGAACAACAATTAGCCTTTTCAGGTGTTTCTGAATAACAAGCAGCAGGCTTGGCTAATCGGCTTGGACTGATTTCACTCGCATCCGCAAAGCCGCAGCACGGCAAGACGCTATCTCTTCCAAACGAGTTAAACAGAAACATTCCTCAACAGCTTTGCTGCCACTACAGTACATTAGGAGTCTCTTTCCTGCATAGTCCCACCTAAAATATGAGGAACGAGAACAGGCAATGCCTTGTTCCACGCATCCTTGCCTAGACCAAAGACATAATCACAACGATCGCGAATGGGATGTGAAAAGATGCAGCCCTCGGAGATGGATTAAATGCACATACATTGTGTAATGAGTGACTGTAATGAAAGTCAAATGAATTATAATAAAATATGGAGTTTTAAAAAAGAAAACTGCTCAATGCATAATGTTCCTGGGAAAACATTTAACAGTGTTTCACTGCATGCTATTGTCAAAGTAAATAACTACCCAAGACAAACTTACAAAGTGGTTTTAATTCTAATGTGATGCAGAAAGTCAGTCATTTAATTTGTTAATTAGTATGATGCCAGAAACTATCTATTCAATATGAAGCAAATATGTTTACAATCTTATCTGCCATCTGTTTAATAGATGGGAGAATACTTAGAGCCGATGCTCAGAGAGGGTTGAGGAAAATTTGTTCCACAATTAGTGGAGTAGATTTTTTAATTCTGGAAGAATTTTGCCTGTGTGGGGAGCACCTCCACCAAGAAGACAGTACATCACAGCGTCACTGCTCAAGATTAGCGACTGCCTGTAATGAGTTTCAGCAGATGCTCACCACATTTCAGGAGCGGAAAAAAAATTTTAAATATACCTATGAATACTTTGAAATATCTATATGAATATAACACGAGCTCACAAAAAGTAGAACTGGTTTTGCACAAAATTTCAAGCTCAGATTTATAAATCATGCAAGACTCCACTGTCTCATGACATGCACGATTTCTGTAGTCAGCAATTTTTCAAGATTTCATACAAGAAAGCTTCAATTATGCAGCAAGTGAAGCCATTGGAATGTATTCTCAAGGTGCTTTTAAACGGCTGCTTAAGAATGGATTTTAAATCATGACTTGGAAGACATTTACAAATAAAATTGGTGGTAATCAGTGTCTGAGTGGACATGACACTCCTTTAACTCTGTGTCCTCAGCTGGCTGCACCAGCAGTGACCCACACGCAGCAGAGATCCCGGACAGCCCATCCACACGCAGCCTCTCCCCTTCCAGCTCCCCTCTCACTACAAAAAGCTTATTCCGCCTCTATTCAAATTAAGGCTCTTCACACTCCTGGATGATTTTCTCTGACTCATGCTGTATCATTCATCCTCTTTCCTTCAAGACGTTCCGGCTTTTACAGCTATTACTTTTTTTCCCCCATAGTATCTATTATCAATGAAGAACACCTTCAAGAGTTTGGGTAAATATGTTATTCACTGTTAGTGACCACTACTGTTCGTATTTATCATATTGCCAACCATTCGTGTGCCAACAAAACTGCATTTTGCCAGTACCATAAACCATAAGCAGCTATTGTAACTCTTGTTAGCAAATCATGACACAAATCTCTAGGTGACGTGTCCCCATGGTTAACTCCTCACTGCTATTTACCAGCACGGCTAAAATCAATTCTCAATTTCAGCTCTTCTATGAATTTCAAAGCAAAATATGATCTCTATTTTTAAAAGCTCACCTTCGTGTGTGTGTGTGTGTGTGTGTGTGTTTGTGTTTGGTGTCCTCTGGAATTCTCTGAAGATATATAGGTCTTGCAAAAAGGATGAAAAAGATTAGAAAGAAAACTAACAATGGTCATGCAAACAAATTGTTTTGTTAAATATCAGCTGATTCCATCTCTCCTACACCTGCTCACTCCCAGTTTCTTGGCAAACCCCTTCCCTGTGAAGGGGCTTAGTGCTTACACTATGAGTCATTTGCAAGGGGTGAAATCTAATGGGGATCTATGTCATGGGACATTTCCCCAACATTTAAATCATGTTTCCTTCTGACCCTTTTTTGGCTTATTGTGGGGAGCTGACCTTCTGAGCTGTGGTCCTTGGGGAAAATACTTCCTGGGGCTCTGAAATGTCTCTGCGTCCACACATCCAAGCCGGGGAAGCTTCCCCTTCATGGGATTTCATGGCGTGCTCATAGGATAGCCCTAGGCTACCGAAGTCCCTGGGACTGAGATCGGGTTTTTGACAAACTGTAGTTGTTGCTATAAATATGTTTCCACAGCTCTTGAATCACTCCACGCTTCTCCTTTAATTTTCAAAATGATTGGAGTGTACACAATGCCGACATGCACAGATGTGTGTCTATGAAAGACGTGTGTATATGGTGAAATCCTAACACTTAAGAGTGTCTGGACCCTGTCTCTCAAGTCAGGATGAAGATTTTCGTATAAACACCTCCCCAATCCTGCCTCCACTCCATGTCTTAAAAAAATATGACATTTCCGGCTAACGGGGTTTAGCCAAACAGGCACCTGACTCCCCAGACCTTCTGGACACCATACAGAAAGTCCAGTGGAGACATGACAGGATTAAACCCATTGTCGCATTCTAAAACTCAATTCATCTGTTCCTAATAGTGCTTCAATAGTATCCTAGTAACCTCTTCTGTGAGGCTTCATCTGGTCTGTATTTGCAAACACTATTAAAAAAGAAGGCCTTGCATTCAGGGGGAAAAAAGGCTGTGTTAAATCTCTTCTCAGAGCTGCCAGGGAGAGGTGCAGGCGCCACTGTGGGCAAGAGTATTTGCCAACATGCCATATGGGAGTCATGGTTGGGATTTTTTTTTTTCTAGAATAATTAAATGTTGATGGCAGAGTTCAAATGGATCATTAAAATTCAAAAGTGTAAGAAACAGATTTTTTCTTATGTTGCTGAACGCTCCAGAGGGCTGAATAGCTAGCAGAAGTGAAGCAGGCTGCCGCCCTGTGATCAGCGTGCGTGGGGATGGTGCTAATTTGATCATAATATAGTCATCTCTGAAGATTACAGCTATTCAATTAAATATTCTAATTAACCTGAAGTATTAGGCAAATGATACTAATTACAAATATTCTCCTGAGATTCACAGCAATGAAAATCCCACTTGCAACTGATACTTCTAGCCAATGTTTCGTAACACAATGTCCTATATCATAGGCTTTCAGAATATTAAAATGCAGTTAATTTGCCTAAACCTCATTTGTTTAATGGCATTAGCATTTTGTTTGAAATTGTAATAAACGTACATCCCGCTTTCAAGTAAAATTTAAAATGAGTGTACTCTTGGGGTAACTTAAGATTCCTGTTTACAGACCTAGCACTTTATTCAGTAAGCGGAACAGTTTGAGCTTAACTTTCAGCCATTAAACATATTGAAATTGTTTAAAAATGCTAATAATTTGTCTTTTCAAATAAGAAAAAAAGGATATTTTGCAGTAAAATTTCATGATGCCACCCATGTGACTGGTCTCCCACTGCGAGGGCCCTGGTGCTTGAACTTTCGTTCCGTCCCCGGGAGAGCGGCTGCATTCTGGTTCTGGAGGGAGGCTGCGGGTGCCCTCGCAGGACCGTTTGTGCTGGGAAGCAGCTGCAGCCTTCATTCCCCCGCACTAGTCTCCTCTTCTCTTTACATTATATTTACCCCCCTAAGGTAGCTGGGTTTCTGGGTAGTCAACCTTGGAGATGTAATGAGACTTATTATCTCAGAAATCTTGCCCTGACGCCCACCCGAGCCCTATGCGCAGCTCTCAGCCCTCCATGGTGGTCCTTCCTGTTCGCCCCCTCCCCAGCAGCACGTGTGAGACCCTCTTGATCTGAGCCACACCGCCCTCTTCACAGTTCGGGACCCGCACCACGTCCTGTTTCCCACTGATGACGAAAGACCCACCAACACTCTGAAAGTTCTGTACGGTGTTCACAAAGCCAGGAGTGTGACCGCACGCCCGCACCAGAGCTGAAATCTCGGAAGCCGCATTTCTGGGGAAGAGAAAGCTGGGGAAGTACCTGCGTGGAGTGTCTTCATGACCGTATTGTAGCACAAGTCAGAAGCAAAACAGAGGGGCTGGCCTAGCACTGTGATTTATGACCCAACCATAGGGGCAGAGGGTGTGCAGAAGCAGCTGTTAAGAGCAGGGATGACTTTAAAAGCACAGACACAAGGAGCATTTGTTAAAATGCCTGTGCCCTGTGACAGGCTTCCATGAGCCCGGATGTTGCAGAAGGGGAGGATAAACACTGTTCTGGACGTTTAATCACATAGTGAGAAACACACACAGGGTTTGGATGAAAAAGCACCCACAAAAGTAAAGGAGAGGATGAGAGCACTGAGTACCCGGAACGGTGCAGGGCACACAGGACTCCCAGCTCCGGCTGGCTCAGGGTCCAGACCTGGACAGATGATGCCTGCCATGTCTATGTGGGCACTGGACCCAAGTCAACACTCACTGAGGAGGAAGTGAGTGAGCGATACCATCTCTATCCATGCCGGCCTCCCGTGCAAGGCCCTGATGGACAGATTCATCCTTTGGGGGAGTGAATCTGCTGGAAAGATTTACCTTTATAAACACTGAGGTAATAAAATCACCAGGAAATGCATTCATCACTTAGAAACAAAGGAAGTAATGGAGAGGACTTTCATTTCTATAAAGTGAACAGAATGGAATAATGAACACAGGGGAGCAGATAATCCTGTGTGATGCACATTTATAACACGACAAAGGCAAAGAAGGGATCCACTTTTACGAGGGGAGGGATTTCCACACTGGTGGCAACGTGGATCCTCGATGATGCAATCAATGAGCTACACAGTTGTGTTCAGCCTTTTCTTCCCTATCATTTGAACCAGGATAGGTAAAATCATGTCCTGAGAAAGGGAATGTGATTGCCAGGATGTTTATGCAGAGGCCAAACTTCATGCACACACGGGCATTCTATGACTAGGGAACCCAGGTGTCAGCAAGCTTTTGCTCTCCGGCCTCAAACCACCCATCTTCACAGCTGCTCGAGCGAAAGTGACCAAAACAGATGGTGACGCAAGAGTCCTGAGGAAGAGCATTTCACGTTGTGTGAAGACTTGCTTGAGAGGGGGAGGATGTTTCCACCGATGTACAGGAAGGGCTTGTACATCATCCTCCCGGAAGATGCCTCAGGAGGACACCATTGCTGGGTGGTGAACGGGGTTGTTTGGAACACTCCTGTGTTCTTCACAGCTTTCCTTACTAGTGGGTTAGTTTAACGGAGTAAAGAAGTGTTGAACAAAAGCAACATAGAGCATTTAAATTGTATTCTGGTTGTTCTCCTGAAAGGACATTTATTTGCCCATCATTGAAATGACAGGTGCTGTCCTGCCTGCTTGGCTGACTCTGAGGCCCGGTTTCCTGTGCCTCTCTCAGACACAGTGGCCCTGTTGACCACCCATCACTCTTCGCAATGGTCACTGAAGGAGAGGCAGAGAAGTCAAGTCCTGGTGACCAAAAAATAATGAAAACGGGAAACAAATGAGTTAGAAATATGAGAATACAGACAGACATCATAGAGAGAAAGTGAAAAGCTTCTTCAAAAACAGTAAAGTGCAAAAAGTGCAAGAGCTATTATTTGGGGTTTCAATTGCCTCTGGTAAGTGAAGAGAGTTCCAATTCTGGAAGGTTCTCATCTCTTCATATTTCTGAGCATGGGGCAGTTTAGAAATCAACAGTAGGAGGGTTCTGAAGGCGGGTGGACTGCCAAACTGAGGTGGCGGCTGGGCAGGAAGCGCAGCCCCTGTTTGGGTCTGACGCTTCTGGCTCCAAATGTTTCACTTCCTCCTTTAAGTAATGAATATGATGGGTGTTACTCAGAATGAACCGAGAAGCTGGGAATTGTTGTAGGACAGCTTGCATTTGTGTTCTTTTAAAAGAAAAACCCTTCTGTCTTGAGATGAAAATGTCACCCTTCCCCGTTTCCCCTGCAAAAAAGCCAAAAGGTGTTTGCCCAGAAAACATACTTTTGAATTCGTGAGCTCGACATCCACTTAGAAGTGGACTGAAGAATTGAGTGACTTCTAACATGAGATGATCTCATTTTAACTCGAGATCATTGCTAATGAGCGTCTGTAGTCAGTGACCGGAAGAACAAATTAGCGTGAGTCTCATCCTACTCCTGTTGCTGCTTCCAAGGGTCCGCTCTCCCTGGCGTCTCCTTCCCGCTGGACACTCACTCCTGGCACTGTGGCGCACAGGGCCTCTTCTCCAGAGCCAGCAGCCGGGATCAGCGCAACTCCGTGTTGTCAGGGGAAGATGCTGGAACTGGCCTTGGGGGTTTGGTTGGAGGAGGGGTCCGACACTGGGTCTCACATCAGCACATGTGTGGCCAAGTCCATCTAGGGGAAGACAGAGTCCACAGTCAGCTCCCGCAACCCTCTCTTTCAGCCTCTCATCTACAGTTTTAGCAGCCTCAGGATTATTCACACAGCAGTAAGCCACACTTCCACATATTCCCTTTGTGTGTGTGTGTGTGTGTGTGTGTGTGAAGGGTGGGGTGGCATCTCCACACCTCCACTGAGTCCTGGATGCCAGGAATTATTCACTGGATGATGGACGGAATCTAGAAGGCCTGTGTGTGCACGGGAAACCAGGAATTGTGAACACACACCCCCACAGGATGACTGCCACTACCAGAGGCAACTCCACACAGAATACTGAGCGGTGTGAAGGCAGGCAAGTGTGAAAGGCTGTGAAGTAAACTCTTTTGTGACATGTTTTTATGACATAATTATATTGATCTGAAAGACACTCATCCAGAACCACAACCTTTTATACCCCAAGAAAAAACCCCGAGCCTGTATAATCTTTTCAATCACTTGATATTCATAGTCTTACTCAAAGGTCTCTGAATATGTCATGTGTGTAATACCAATGCAAAATTTGGCACCATAGTCACTCCCAGCAATATGTTTCAATAAGGTAATTTTCTTGCTGCCTAAGAACATCAGCAGGGTGCAATCCGGAACAAAAACAGAGTATGACATCTTATTCAAGCATACATCTGGAGGACAAAACTATACTTTATTAAAGGAAAATGGGATTTCAGGATTGTTTTGACAAGCAGTAAGAATGCACACCTCAGTTTACATACAGTACAGCCAGGAAATGCGAGGCGTTTGTGCAGCCCCAGTGAGTAAAGCCCACCAGCCTCAAAGGGACTGGGTGAGCACCCGGTTCTGGGACAACCTTGTCTGGAAAAAATTCACATACAGCATCGATTTTATTTCCCATTTCTGCTTCCTTGATGCTCAGAATCAGGGTGTCATTCATTCCTCAGTGGATGGTGCATGTAACTTTCTCCCTCTTTCCAAAGCCAACAAATGGTAATTCTTCCTTTCTTTATTTTTGAGGGTCATCCTGATTCTCCCCATGTGAGAAGGAAAGTGGAGCATATTCTTTGACCTTCTTAAGTCAATTTAAGCATGGAGATTTAAAATAAATACTGAAAATAATGTCAGATTTTAAAATACCAGCTGTGCTGGAATACTTGCCTTCCTTTAAATCACCTGCTTTTACAGCCTGCCGTGTGTTTATTACCCGCCCAAAGCCTGCCAGGGATTTTGGGCCTCTGCCCCTGATTTTTCTGGTGTTTTCCTAGATTTCTACATCAAAACAGTCAAAACACTCACCACTGTAGTTACTTTGAGCCGCGTGAATTCCTGCGTTAATCACCTCACAAATGTGTCTGTGAGAACGAGGCAGAGAGAGGCGTGGGCGTCCGGCTCCCGGGGGCTGGAGATCGCCTGGCACGTCCTCCCTCCAATTATTCAGCATAACTGCACCCATCACGGTATCCGCTTGTCTTTTTATTTCTTTAGAGAGAAAGGGTAAAAAACATTAAAAATAAGATCAAGCCCAATTAAATGTTGGAAAACTTAGTAAAGAGAAAAAAGATTGGAAAAGAAGAAATGCATCTTATTGCACAAAACAGGCACAATTACAGTCCTGAATTTTTCAACAATGAAATTGTGTTTTTCAATTTCAGATTTTGGTACCACCTTATTTTCAGAAATCATTCTGGGATTTGGTTAATTTTATGGGGCTGGAGAAGAAGCTACATGAAAGAACAAATTTTAAATATTTAAACTGAAATAAATCCCCAAACTGAATTCCTTTAGTGATGCTGCATATGAATTAAGCAATTTGGCCATGATTATAAGCTCAAAATTTCCAAAGATTATTTGTCAGTACAGTAATCAGTGGAAACCTTCCCAGCCTCTGTGTTCTGCAACATTTGTGCTTAAAAGTACCAGGAAGTCTGTTGTTCCCTGTTTATCTGAAAACAGATGCATGCTTTGAGATGGTTTGTTGGCCAGCAACAAATAATTAGACTATTGTGTAGTATAAAAATAGTAAATATAACTGCTGAAAAGGGGAATGTTTTAAACACACGCTATTAACAGTTTTAGAAAAAGCAACTTAGGTCCTTTTATTCGTAATATAAACTCAGCACCAGATCTGAATGGAGGATGAGGGCTGACTGCGAGGAGACCTCCCCACTCCAAAGCTTCGTCTGTCTCCCTCTGTGCAGTCTAGAGGTGGAGATGCTGCCTTTGGCTAATCCCTTTGTGATCTAAAGTACGTGTCCTGCCGCTGTATGTGCACATTCAAAATACCCACCCCTGCAAAGGGAAAATACCGTTGGCAATCCGAAGCTTTGACTGCAGGGCTGAGCCCCAGACACGCGTCAGCCAAGGACAGAGGAGCAACGTGGTCACTGTCCGGACGCCCACGGAGTGAGCTCAGGTGAAGAGCCGCCTGCACACAGCTTTGCTCCCCACTCCCATCTGTGTGTCCTTGTGACATTTTGTTTAGCAAAAGACAAAAGCACTTTTGGTTTACAGTCTGCAAAAAAAAAAAAAAAAAAGAAGAAGAAGAAGATTAAGAGATGGTTTATGAACCAGAAGAGCCGAACAGACCAGCGGGATCCTCTTCCGTGGCTTTGCTCGTCCAGATGGGCTGAGTTCTGGTCTGACCCTCATGACCCAGCAGAGAGTTCGACAGAGAGACAGATCCTGCACTGGAAATGCAGAGATGCAGAAGTCTGCCTTCTGAAAACTGAACTCGATTTTGTTCACAGTGATTTGTCATTTTTCCATATTTAAATTATTCAAAAATGTATTTCATACATCAAGATGTTGACTAGACAGCAGAATCTATTCCCTACAGAAGGTATAGGAGAAATATTAAAAGTTAACCTTATCATAGCCACACAACCGGATGAATTTTTCAGCTCTTTTAACTAATTCTGTAGGATCTAAGAAATGCATATTAAGTCGTCCATCAGAAGAAAAAAAGAAAAACTGAAAGAATGCTCAGATAACAACCATTACCTTCACTTTCTTAGCACGGATTTTCTTGTTTCTCAAAGATAATATCTCACTCTTCATCAGCTCTTAACCTCCTCTTCTGAAGTTGGGAGTTGGGGACTTTTTGTGATACTCAGGACTTGAAGAGAAGGTCATAAAAAAGATGTGTTTTTTTTCTTTTTAATTTCACAGCAGGACAGAAAAAGCACTAAAGAACATGGCCAGCACTGCAGGCTGCCATGAGGGCCCACAGGCGCAGGGTCTCCTGGCCAGCAGCACACAGCTCTTCCTTCTTTCCCCGCAGATGCCACTCCAGCCCCCGTCCCAGGAATGCTGCGCTTACTGTCCCGCTCTGTGCCCCGCTGATGCATTCTTTTGGTGTGGAAGCAGGAACACACGCATGGCGGTGAGGCCAGGACATACGTGCATCATGGAGCACTGGGGACCCCGTGTCTGTTCTAGAGCTGGTGCATAGTTGATACTCAACAGCATCTGATGAGTAGGGCTTAAAGAAAGAAAAAAATGCACCATTTAATAAATCCAAAGCCAGATTGTCACACTGGACTCTGTCCCTCAAAGCCGGCCATGAAGTGTGGCACATTTGTGCTCTGAACACAGGCAGCCCTATGACAGTGTACCCAGATCTCAGGCCAGACTTCGACTGTGTCCCAAACGTGCAGAGGCCGTGACTTCTGAGTGAACGGGCTCACAAGCCAGTGGTCACTGTCTTCCTTCTCTCTCTATGGAAACATCCGAGTAAATGGAGCTGTGCTGAGCGGTGGGGATCTCATTTACTAAAGTAAAATGTAATTATTTGGTTTCAAGTCAGATATAAATTTAAAAATTAAACAAGCAAACAATATATTTTTAGATGCTTTCTATTTTGGATTTTAAAGTTTAATGAAATGTAGACTTTAGAAAATGTATTCCAGCATTGCATTATTTTATTCTAACGCTTTCACCCACCATCAATTCTTAATCCAGAAACTCATGTAGGGAAGCGTTCTGGCTCAGTACACTAAGCTACTAGATGAAAACTCCAGGGAAAAGGAGTTTCGTTCAGACCTCGCCATTATCCCCCTGCGTTTCCCTGGACAAGTTAGTTAGCACGTGAGCGTGTGCCCAGGAAAGCCATCATCCCCAGGAATTCCCCGAGAGCATTATTGCAAAGCTCTCCAGTGTAAAATGGACAGTGCTTTAGCAAGAACGGGTTTATTAAATAACTGATTTTGTCTACCAAATCCTTTTTGGAGATAATCATCCTTTTCTTTCTGCGATCAACCTACTGTAATCGACAGGAGGAGTGGTTGTGCCGTGAACTCTGGCAAGAACGGGTTTATTAAATAACTGATTTTGTCTACCAAATCCTTTTTGGAGATAATCATCCTTTTCTTTCTCCGATCAACCTACTGTAATCGACAGGAGTGGTTGTGCCATGAACTCTGGGATGTCCCTGTGAAACGGGGGAGCTGGGCTGAATTTCCTCACCCGTTTGTCCCACATTTTCACTGTCCAAACAGAAGTCAAGGTTTTTCTAATAGCAGATGCTGACACGGCATGAAGACGTGTCCTTCATACCCTGCACCAGCGCTCCTTTTGATTGGAAATGCACTGGTTCAGCAGGTCTCTTGAGTGTTCCCGTGTGCCCAGGCACTTCTCCCTTCCTTTTCTAAATCTGCAACGTGGGTCTTGTCCTCCACCGACTTCCTCCGAAAGTGGCTGAACGAGGCGACACCCACAGGCTGGCAGCCTGGAGAACGCCCTTGGCTGTCCCGTGGTTCTGACCCAGGAGACCTGGCATTGCCCCCTTGGCACGACTGAGGGAAGGCGTTGGACTTTGCTGAGCTGATTTCTTCTAAACCCTGAAGGGATTCGTGGGAGCCATGAAAGCCACCTTCGGTCTAAAACGCTCTGCATGTGAGACTCCCCAGCTCCAGTTTCCACCGCTTTCTAGATGGTTCCACCTGCACAGCCTCCAGAAACCCGCATGACCTGGGTCACCGCAGCTTCCAACTCTTCCTGCCTTCTGCAAACACCTGCTGTCCGCCTCCGAGTCAGGGGGGCGCCAACCTCGGAGTCACGAGGAAGAACCCCTGCCCCGCCCTCCACATTCCGCCGGCCTGGAGCTGCCAACTCCCACCTCCCCGCCGCTCCCGAGCCTCCGCCCCAGGCCCACCCTTCGCGTCCACTCCTGCGTCAGGGGCAGGTGCGGGGGCCCTGCCGCCCCTCGGCCTCCTTCCTTCTTCTCGGGCCGCCTGGTCGGTCTTTTGAGACCTGGCTCTGCTGTCGCCGATGCTGCCGGAGCCTCCCAGGAGCCAAGGCCTGGGTCAGGAAAGTGCTCACGGGGTCCGCTCTTTGGACCTGAGCAATCGCGGCCCAGCAGTGTCCGGGGACGCGACGCGGCCGCAGCTCTCCACGCTGTGCAGGCACTGGCCGCCCACGCCCCTCAGAGGGGCCCGTTCCCAGCGAACGCCCGCACGCGGGGCCGCCCTGCCTCCGCAGGCCTCCTGCAGACCTGCTGCCGGGCTTCCCACCGCCCTTCTCTCGCCTCCGCCCATGGTGCGGTGCGCACAGGCACGGCGCATGCCACACCACACACATCACACACACACACCGCACCATACACACACACAACACACACCACACCATACACACAAACCCACAACACACAGCACCATACACACACACCACACACACCACACCATACACACACACCACACATCCAGACACAATACACCACACAGCACACAGCAGTGACCCATGGAATACAGCACACAGCAAGCACACCACACACCACCCATAACACACCAACCACACCCACACAACACCACCAGCATGCACAACACAAGCCCCACAACACAGCCGCGACCATAAACCAACCACACAGACAACCCGACACACACAACAACACCACACATGCACCACACGACGAGTACACACACACAACCCGACAACACACAGCAGCATAACACCGACAGCCACACCACACACACCGCCAGACAGCACCCACCACATGACCCACAACACACCCACACATACACCAACACCACACAACACTCACACACACACACCAACCATACAAACCACCAAACACACAACCACATACACACCCACACAACCACACCATACCACATACAACACACACCACAACCACATGAACCAACAAACACACACTACACCACCACACATCACACACACACCACACCATACACACACACACACATCACCACAGGCACACACACAACATACCCCACACACACAACTAAACACACAACACATACACACACCCACACACACAACACCAACCCAAACACACCAACACATGAACCGCAACACCAACACTACACCAACCACACCCACACCACACCATACACCACACACAACCCACAACACCACAACACATACACCACACCACAAACAACACCACACAACACATCCCACCCAAATACACAACAACCACACACACATGGAACACCCACCACAAACCACACACTACACACACACAACACACACACCACAATACACCAACACCACACCGCACATACCACACAACACACATACACAGCCACCACACACCACTACAACAAACACCATACACACCACCAGCACACACCACCACACACACACAACAAACAACACATGACACCCGCACCACACACACACACAAACTACACACACACACAACCCACCACACCATACAACACGCACAACACCAACACACCACCCACCACACCAACACACCAACAACAACATACCAACACCACAACACACACATTGAACACCACACACAACACACTCACACCACACACAATCACACACACCACCATACACCACACAACACACACAACACCCTACACACACACACACATACACACACACACCACTCACAACACAACACTATACACACACACCACAACCACACCACAAACACCACATACAACACACAACACACACACCACATGAACACGCACACACACCCATACACACACACACACACGCCATAACATCACACCACCAACAATGCACAACCCACAACAAACAACCTACACACACACCACACAACCACACCTCACACACACAACCCAACACCAAACACCATCACACACAACAACACACAAGCACATCGCATGAAACACATTACACCACCAGCGCACACATCACATGATACACACACCACCACACACTCATATGCATCACACACACCACACACACACATGAATACACACACACCCCCAACCACACACATCACGATGAATACCAACATACACACCCACACAATGCACACCCAACACACCACCACACCACAACATCACACCACACATACAACATCCCACTACACCACATACACAACCACACAATATGCTTACCAAACCCCAGCACCGAACACCACCACACCCACACACCACCAACATACACCACCTAACATCACAACAACACACAGCTACCACATACACCACCCACCACATCATATGCATCCACACACACCACAACACCACACACAACACACACATGCACAACAACCCCACACACACCACATGGCACACCAACACACCCACAAACATACACACACCCACATCACACCATCGAACCACACATACACCACAGACATCATATGCATACCCACACACCACAGAACACACACACACAACACATGAACACCACCCCCCAACATGGCAACCACCCCACATGACACAACCCCAGTACAACCACATTGGCATGGCAATGCACACCACACCACACCACACACATCACACACACATCACAATTCGCACACTACACAGTACACACAGGACATCATATGCATCCCACAACCAGACACACACACACAACATCACATGACCCACACCGCACACATGCACACGAAACCCACATGAACACCACCACAAAGTACCACACATGGCATGGCACGGCACACACCACACACACCACACACCACACCACGTGCACACACCACACACACACCAGAAGCACACCAACACACATGCACCACCACACACACACACCACCCCACACACGCATGGCACATGCAACCACTCATAGTAGACACGCATTACCAAGCCACACCACATACCACAGGCACATGCACACCACATGCCCATACCACAACCATGATACCTCATGTATCAACAACTACACACAAACATGATGTACAAACCATCACATGCATGTACAGATCACCAGAACTACATACCACCAACCACCACCACACCACAATATACGATACAACCACACACACACTATACCCAACATCAAAAATACATACTTACATCAGGCAACATTACACTAACACACTACACAGCAGACACTTCACCACTGCATGCACTACACATGTTTATAGGCACACACCATAAACATACCATACACCCATGCTCATGCACCACATACACCATACTACACACATGTACAAAACACACATGTACAGATACACCACTCACATCACATACACACCACACACACATGCATTCACAACACAAATACCACACATAAACATAAACATACATGTGTACACACCAAATACTGCACGCATGCATGCACACATACATGCTTGAACATGGTTCCCCACCCTGTGATCATGTAAGGATCTCATGACCACCCTCCCATGAATAATAACATCCAAGCTGCTGCAGATTTGGTCTCTAATTGGCAGAGAGATACACATCGGGGATGCAGAGGCCTTGACTCGAGATGTCAGATCCAATCCCAATGGTTTACATTTTTCAGCCCAGGGATGGGTTGGCCAGGGAGGGGATGCTAGCCTCCTCACTTACCTAGGTGGCAGCTCTTCTTTGGGTGAACTCATAGTGACATTATGGGCTTTACATATAATATCACTGTTAGAATAGAGTTTTGAGCCACCACCAGCCTAACCAGCCTTTAGTGCATAATGAATGAAAATTACCCCTAATTATATTGGGCATGCACATTTTGGAAGCTGAGCCATAAGTGCTAAACACTTTGATAATCTGATCCAAAGCCAAAGTGTCTGTGCAAATTAATTTGAAGGGACTTAATTTCTAAGCTATTCTTTCTCTCTTGTCCCCTGCAACCTGGCCTTGATAGAGACCCTTTTGTATATATGCTTTGGTTCACCCCCTCTAGAAAGTATAAGAAACAGGGTCAATGGAGAGTACAGAGTAGATGAGACACATTACCTTGGTAGTATTTTTGTTTAAAGTTTAAAACAGTCAATGAAAGGTTCTTGGAAGCCAAAGAGAATCCACTGTCAGGAGCAGTTCTAAGCATAAATTAATGAGCCCGCACACTCCATAACAGATAACGGTTATGCTCTGGAATGAAGATCACAATTTAGCAAAATAGGCACTAGAAATTGTCAATTTCAACTGAGAACTTCCATGCTTATTGCAGGTATTTTGAATGGATTAACGGTAATCTGAATTGAAAGTTGTATCTGAAACATTGTCTACCAGTCAATTGGAAATTGCCAAAAAATATTAGTCATGTCCCAGAGGACTGGACAGCAATTTTATTTAGCCCCTCCACGTCATCTGCACTGAATGACCCTGATGCCCGGTGACCACAGTAGCCACTGGAGATCAAAGGAAAAGGGTACAACTTTCCTCCGGGCACTGATTTTGAGAAGGAGGCAGTCACAGAAGACATCCTCTATCTGATGTCTGCTTGTTTTGTAACAAGGACAGCACTCTACAAGTCCCACTTTTAAATCAATCTATTCCAAGTTTCACGTAACTTTGCCAATACAACTCATTTGCTGATTGATGATCAAGTACACAATTTTTGTATACTTAAGTTCCATTACAGATATGAGCCTTTCTGGTGTGATTCATATATATTTCAAAATTTGTATATGTATAAATCAAATCATGATTTAATGCTCAATGATTAAACAATGCTTATAAAAGCCATTTGCGTAAAGTAAATGGTCATTCCCAATTTATTAATTTTTAAAATTTAGACTTACATGTTTGGGTTTTCTTAAACACACCACACACCACAACTGGTGAACAATCGTGAACCCAAAAGAGCCAATCCTTGAAGATGGATGGCGAGTGGCTAACTGGGCCTAAATTTAAAATAGAGACAAGCAGCCGTTTGGTGACTGGCGGTCACGCAGGCTGAGTTCCCTGAAAACCCACACCTTTGTTCAACTTGGGAACTGTCAGAGCTCACCTAAACCAACCGGTCAGAGCTCAGCTGCCCCAGTGAAGCAGGGCTCAGCTACCTAGACCGATCTAAACTAAGCAAGCCTGAATCTTTCGTTTGCATAAACAGATCTGATTGGGAACCCAGGTGAGAACTTTCTCTTTAAAAGCCAAATCCTCCCTTTGGTCTGCTCTGGAATGCACGTCTACACCAAAGATTTCCCAGTCTGCAAACTGTTCACTTGAATAAAGTTTCTTTCCTCCACATTTCTTTTCAAAGCACCTGTCTTCACATCGGGTTCATCTGTATGACACACCCAGGCATACAGGAAGCCAGACCGTGCTTACCAATCATATCCAAAGCATCAGCCCTCATTCGTTGAGGATTCTACAGACATCTCCACGAACCCTGCTGAGCTTTTTTTATTCTGCTTTAAGACCAAGGAAGCCGTAGCTCAAAAGAACACAACTGTCTGTCCCCCAAAAAGCTCACTCTCTTCCCATTATTGTAGGGTGCCCTTTAAGTTGTTTATTTAGCCAAAAGCCCCTCCACTTATTAGGAGGTCTCAGTGTATCAAGATGGTTTTCGTTCAATTTGGCGGTGACATATAATGCTTATGTTTACTCTGCTACTCTGAAGGCAAATTACTTTTCTTTAAACATAGTTTGGATGTACAAATGGTCCTGATGAATACAGTTTAAAAAATAAACCAATAAGACCCAAATTCCTAGGTCTAATATATGAATCTGTTGATCACTTATCAGCAAAAGCTGGTTGGTTGATCTCTCCTTCCCAACATAAATGCAGATGTAAAATGAAATGGCCACAAGGGCATAATTATTGTGAGGTCTAGACTTTCCTAGCCCATCTTCTGTGAACCTTCCCTTGCCAACACGTACAAATAAACAGTCTTTCACCATCAAGTACGATGTGAGCCATAGGTTTTTTCACAGACACTTTTTATCAGGTTGAGGACGTTCTCTTCTATTTCTAGATAGCTGAGAGTTTTTCATCATGAATTGGTATCGGATTCTGTCAAATAATATTTTTGCTTCCATAGAGATAACCATATTGCTTTTCTTTTTTGTTAATATGGTGAATTATATTGGATTTCTCTTTAAATGTTAAGTGAAATTTACGTTCTTGGGAAAAACTCCAATTGACCATGTGGCCTTATCCATCTTTGTATACAATCCATTTTTAGATTCAATTTGCCAAGGTTTTGTTTAGAATTTTTACATTTATGTTATTAAGGAATATTGGCCTATAGTTTTCTTCTCTTGTAATGTCTTTGTTTTGGTATCAGAGTAAAGCTGGCTTCATAGAGCCAGAACAAAAATATTCCCTCCTTTTTGATTTTCTAGAAGATATTTTCTAAAGCTGGTTTTACTTATTCCTTGTATGTTTGATGGAATTCACCCATGAAGGCACCTGGTCCTGGAATTTTCTTTCTGGGAAGGTTCCAAATTACAATTCAATTGTGTTAGTGGACATAGGCTATTAAAGTTATCTGTTCAGTTTTTTCCTGCGTAAAATTTGGAACTACGTGTCCTTCAAGAAAGTTGTTCATCTTATTTAATTTGTTAAATGAATGGGTATAGAGTTGTTCATAATATCCCCCTATTCTCCTTTCGGTACCTGTAGAACCACCTCTATTATCTGATACTGGTAATTTCTGTCTTTCTCTTTTATTCCCAGTTGTTTTGTCTAGGTATTCTACACTTTTAGTCATCTTCTTGAAGAATCGGCTTTTTTTTTTCTGATTTCTTTACTGCTTTCCTCTTTTCTATTTTATTTGTTTTCACTGATCTTTACGTTTCCACCATTTTGTTGAGTTCGCTTTTTATTTGCTTCTCTTTTCCAGTTTCTTAGGGTGTACCCTGGGGTGACTGGTTTGAAACATTTCTTCTTTTCCAATGTAAATGCACATTGATACCAACTTTTCCCTAAGTAATGCCTTAGTAACATCCCAGAAATTTGATATGTTGTGTTTTTATTTTCATTTAGATCAAAATAATTCCTAATTTTCCTTATTAGAAAAGACATCTTCTTTTACCTATGGGTTATTTAGCAGTGTTTCATTCAATTTGCAAATATTTTAGCATTTTTTAAGATTATTATTGATTTATAATTTAATTACATTTGTTCCAAGAACATACATACATCATATGATTTAAATCTTTATAAATTTATTAAGCCTTGTTTGAAGAACTAGAATATAGTCTATCTTGGTAAATGTGTGAACATGAAAAGAATATGTATGTTCTTAAATGGGGTGTTCTATAAGTGTTTATTAAATTCTATTGGGGTTGGTGATGTTCAGTTTTTCTCTATCATTTCTAACTTTCTGTTTAATAAATCTGCCAGTTACTGAGAAAGGGCTGCTGAAATCTCCAAAGATAATTTGAATTTATCCACTTCTCTTTGCAGTTCTACCAGTTTTTGCTATAAGTATTTTGAACCTTGAATTTTAACTTCAGAATCATTCATGTTTTGCATTTGTTGTCTTGGATAATTGACTTTTCACCATCATGTAATATCCCTGTTTAGCCCTGATAATATTCTTGTTCTGAAATTTACTGTGTCTGATATTAATTAATATAGTAGCGACTCCAACTTTCTTTAAATTAGTGCTTGCATAGTATATCATCTTCTATCCTTTTACTTTTAACCTATCTTTCTCTTTGTATTTAAACTGGATTTTTTGTCGGCAAAATACAGTCAGGTCTTACTCATTATCTAATATGATAAACTCCATTAATCAATGTCTTTAGCCTGCTTCAATTTAATGTAATTATTGATGTGGTTAGATAAAATCCGCCATTTTGTTAGCTTATGGTTTATATCTCATTTATACTATTTCCATTATTTGCCCTAGTATTTGCAGCATAGGTCTTTGGTTAAGGTCACCTGAAAGTGTGTGTCATTGCCACATGTGTGACTTCCTCACCCTGGGCAGTCAGTTCCTCCCATCAATTCTGTTACTTTTTCATATATTTTACTTTTACATATGCTACAAACACATAATTCACTGCTACTGCTTTTGCTTTAAATGGGAGTAGCTTGTTCTAAGTTTTCTCTTATCCCATCTGCAATCAGCTTCTTTCAGTCCCCAAAGAGGGACAGAGTGTGTGTCGTCCTTCCCCAGTGGCTGGAGGTCTTGCTCCATAGGAGAGATGGGACTCCCCACAGTGGATGCTGGTCCCTGCCACCCCTTCCTCCCCCGACACGCACCTTGAGGGATGCTGCCTTGGGACTCCTGCCAGCCAAATGTTTCTGTGAACACCCAATGAGGTGCATAGTTAAGAACCCATGGATGGGAGCAGTTCCCCTGTTCCAGAGCCCCTGGGCTCCTGTGTCCCCTCGCCAGCCAACACGTGGCCTTCAGCTGTTCAGTAAACAACATAGCTGAACCCTTCTGGTGGTTGTCTGCTGCCATCCGCCTGGCCAGCAAGAGAAATGTGTCCGTCTTTCCCTGTAGGCGCCTGTCGCTCCTCAGATTTCGAGTTGATCGATTGCCTCTGCCCTCAGTTCTCTTATGGATTCAGAATAAAATTGTGACTCCTCGTATGTCCCACCATTGCTGTTGTTGTGTGGCAAGAACGAGGTGCTTCCTGCCTTTCAATATTCCAAGTGGAAGCCAGAAGTCCTCATTAAGGTTTTGGTTTCACATAGTTCTCCAAGAAGCTACCATTACTGTAGCAAAAGACTTGATGCATATTCCTGGAAAAAACCACCTTAGATAACACACCAAGATGGTGCTGATGGGAGAAGTAATTAGCCATCAGGTGCAACAGCACGTCCACACCTGGCCAGGGCTGTGTTAGAGGATGATGGGGCTTCAGAGGATGTGGTAGATGCCAGGGGATGCCTGAGTGGGGTGTTCTAGGAGGGGCCATCCACATCCATGCACACTCTGACCTTGTCATATTTGAAAAATCAGAGACACGAAGTTTACTAATATATGTCTTTGTAAAGATTTTGTCTATGCTCACCAGTGCCAAGATCTGTCTTGAATAAGCCTGAGACATTTGCTGGAGGGTCTCCCCTGCCTGGGAGTATTCCTTGGTCTTCCTTCTTTCTTGGAGAATTCTTAGAATCTTCAAAGAAAGAGATTTATTTTATCTTATTCCAATAATATGGGAGATAGCATTTAGAGACAGGAGTGGCTGAGAGAAGAGCAGAGTAGGTGTTATAAATATCCTGAGACAGATGCTATATTTTTGGGCCCAGGAGCTTCCAAACAGTCTCTGCAGGTCTCTGATGACTGCTGTTTTTAGACACATGCTGTATATAGACAGGATGCTGAGTGTGAAGTACCATGAGACCGAAAGCCAGAACCAGCCATTCAGAACAGAGCTCTCTGGCGCTTTAGTTCCCACTTGATATTAAAAATGAGAGGCACTGTTGGAATGAAGCATCTCATTGACTAGGTTGAACAGATAAGGAAAAAAAAAAAGAAAACAACCACCATCTTTACTTTGTTCCTACTCTCTGCTTGAGAGTTTTCCCCCTGTACACTTGTTTTTTATTGGCAATTTATTATACCCAGTGGAAGACACTGAAGCCTAGCAACAGGATCTTCTGATGTGCAAACAAAATGCATTTAATTTGACTCAGTGTATTACAAGCATCATAATCCCCCTTTTAACTTTACATGATCGACTAATCTCATCTGTTCAGAGGGATGAGCCTGTCTCAGCCCTGATGGCAGGCTTAGAGAATGAGAGAAATTAGGGCATTCTCAGAGATTATGCACTGTGACAACAGAGAAGGGTGCTGAACAGGGACTCTCCACAGGTGGTTACTCATGGCGGCGTGACTGCCAGGGATGCAGCATCTCCCGCCGTGGGCAGGAATGCACACCTGCCTTTGCAGGGATGAGGCCATGCAGGCACCCACAGCTCATAGCTCATTTCCTAGGAAGAGTCACAAAGAAGGAATTTCTAGGAAGGAGCAAGTCCCTGGGACGCAGTGCGAGCTGACTTGTTTAGGGAAGTGACTGTTTTAGGGAAAAGAGATGCTGCCTCCTTTCTAACTGCAGCAGGATGTGGGGCTTCATCTGAGGGTTCAGGTGTGGTCACATGGAAGTGACACAGATCAGCTGCTCGAGGGTGTGGATCAGAGCCAAACAATTAGCAAAAACGGCAAGTGAAGAGGGCCCCAGGATGAGCTGGGGCTGAACGGAGGTGGGAACATGGCTGACAGTTTCAAGTGAGGCACCTATGCTTGGGCTTTGCTGTGGACCTTGTTTGGAAACACAGGAACAGCCCCAATGCTGACTCAAGCCTCTGAAATGCATGTTCAATAGCGTCACAGTGTCCCCGTGCTGTCGCTGCATGGAAAGCTTCATGCCCTGAGAGCCTCTCATGAAGCCCTGAGATGGAGCTGTGGCTCTTCTCTGGACCTCAGGGCTGGGCAGAAGACTGGACTGCAGGAACAGCAGTGCTGCCCAGGTGACTCTCTGGGCCTCAGGCGGATGCAGGGCCCCGGAAACAGGGTCTGCTGCAGCTCTCCGCTCAAACGCTGTCGTCGGCCCCTTGCACCTCTTGGTCCTTTCTTAGAGGAATATTTTCCACAAAAAATGGTGCAGGGTCTGACCTTACCACCCCTGGCTCCTGTGGAGTCTAGCATCCTTCCCTCTGTCCCGGATTCGTCACTGTGCCCGGCACCTTGTCACCTGGCTTTGTGGGGAGGAGATGGCGTCCGAGCTCCCTGCCCCCTGGCTTCCAGGCTGACTCTTGTGCCCCATCCCCTATGTGGTCCCCCACTAAACGTGCCCAGCCCCTGCTCAGACCCAGCGGCAGGGAGCTGCAGAGCTCAGCTGGGAGCACCTGAGGTGGGGAGGAGGGTGGCCTTGGCTTTGGTTCGCTAGGAGGAAGAGGGTTTGTGTGTGAAGACAAAGGTCACAGGTCCCAAGTCAAAGATAAACCATCTTGAAAAGAAAACATAGAGTGAGATTCTCTCCTAAACCTAGAAGACGCACAGACAGGGATTTGGGATCATCTGCCAGGAATGGCGGAGGTGGGCATGGGCTGCTTGGGGGTGGTTCGGGAAGCATAAACTTGCTCTGGGGAATTGCCTGTTGAAAACTATGTATCCTTTGTATAAAATATAAATTTTGACCCATTAATAGATTTTGTTTTATTTACACTGTGAAAGACCCATTAAAAACAAAAAGAAATTAAGAAAAGAGTGGGGAGAGAGAAGGTGCAGAAAGTAAGAAAGGGAGAGAGGAAGAAAAAGAAAGGAAGCAGGAAGGGAAGAAAGGAAGGGAGGAAGAAGGGAAGGAAGGAAGAAAGGGAGGAAGAATGGAAGGAAGAAGGGAAGACAGGAAGAAGGGCATGAAGGCAGGAGGGAAGGAAGAAGGGAAGGGAGGGAGGGAAGGGTGAAAAGAAGGGAAATAGGAAGGGAGGCAGGGAGGAGGAGCCCTGTCAATGAGCTCTAGGGCTCTGCCTGTTGCTGGACACTGAAGAGCTGAAGACCTCCTGAAGGAAGCATCTCCAGCCCTTTTCCTTCCTGGGGCTGTGCTGGCTCCTCTCTCCGCAGGTTAAACGGCAGACCCCTCCTCGGGCTCCGCAGCTGCAGTGACTTGAGCTGCCTCCAGAGACAGAAATTTTTGTTTGCTCCGGGTGTTCCCGGCCGAATCCCAGGGGGTGGTTAGCATCCTGCACCCCCACCTACAGCCCGGCACTACCAGGAGCAACCGCCTCAGAGAAACACCGAGTGCCGCTGTGGCTTAACTGACGCAGGCCCTGTCCCTGCAGGCTCCTCCTGTCCATGGCCTTGGTCTCTCCCCAGTCAGGGTGGCGGGCCGTGGGGCCATCTTGCTCCCTGTCCACCCTTCCTGTCTGTTCCCACATGGATGAATGCTTATGAATAAACTTACGGTGTGAACTTGAATCTAAATGATTTTTTGGTGTGTATTCTGTGACATAAAATGAGCAAAAGTGAATGTTAAAAACAACAACTCAAAAATACTCTAGATAGTGGAATTGTTTACAGAACAATATTGCATATTCATTATTCAATATTCTAATTCTGAAGATATATTGTGTTTCATAAAATAGAGCTATGAATTGTGAGGTCTGCCATTGTTTTTGGCACGATTAAGAAAGAAAGATATTGTGATTGTGAATTCAACAAAAGTATGACAAAAATCACTGAAATTACTATTATTATTTTTAATTTTACTTACTGAAAGAGTTTTGGTCATTCTTAAACAAAGACATCTATCATATTGCACGATAATGAGTACACAAAACGAATATGCGAAAATGGAACAGTGAAGTCACTCCTGACCCTTTTGCACGTCTGGCCTCTGGCTTCTCTGAATCACTTGGAGCCTCTGTGTTCCACAGGTTCTGGGGCACCCGGTTCGTGAGCATTTTCCACTAGCTTCGAACAATGCATCCTGCTGAACCGAAATACACGGCGCTGGAGTTGAAGCCATTCTGTTCAAAGACAGAGGGAAGTTTCTGAAGAATTGTCTTCCAACACCTTAGTGGACGCATGAGTCCGCTGGACCCGTCTCCCTGTCGTGAACGTTCTTTCACCTATTCAGAGGCATTTTGCGACTCTCCCTGCCTTCCGTTGCCTTGCCCGGGAGTGAGAAGAGAAGAAAGTCTTCCCAGGGAGCACAGCTTAGTGTACTCATGGTTGTCTTTCTTCTCCCACAGTCCCATGAAGCACGTGATTTGCTCGGTAAGGAAGCAGAAAATCTAGATGGTCTGTGAATAATAAATACTTCCTTCAAAATATCAATGACATTATTTGTCTCTGAATATTAATTCACTTGTACAATTGAACAAGATTTTCTCTTAGTACACAATACATTTCTGTTTCAGGGATGAATTGCGGTGGAATTTTTTTTTTTTTTTTTTTTTTTTTTTTTTTTTTTTTTTTTTGGAGACGAAGTCTCGCTCTGCTGCTCAGGCTGGAGTACAGTGTTGCGATCTCAGCTCACCTGCAACCTCCACCTCCCAGGTTCAAGCAGTTCTCCTGCCTCAGCCTCCTGAATAGCTGGGATTACAGGCACCTGCCACCATGGTAGAGATGGGGTTTCACCATGTTGGCCAGGCTGGTCTTGAACTCCTGATCTGAAGTGATCTGCCCTCCTTGGCCTCCCAAAGTGCTGGGATTACAGGCATGAGCCACCGTTCCCAGGCACGGTATAATTTTTATGAAGACATATTGAACATTTTGAACCATAATTAAATGCAGGGTGTATAAAGCCAATGACATGCAGGGCTCAGGGAAGGTGGCAGGTGCACGTGTGGGCCACGACCGCCGAGTCAGGAAAACTGCTGTGCCTAGAGGTGCTGGCAGCTAGGAGAGGCTTTCTTTTTTCAGAAAGGTTAAAATGTGGAAAAAATAATGTATCATAGGATTGATGAAATACAGTTATAATTTCAAGTCAGCATCTTATTTGATGTATTTATAGCTTTAAATTTAATTTTACAACTTGTACAAAATGTTCAAAAATCTTGAAAGATAATAATGCCTCCTCTAAAAATAAGAAAGGCACCCATCAAGTGGCTTCAGGAGTGAGGTGTGGCAAAGCCAGCTGAGGCCTTCTGTGCATCCAGGGATCCACTGAGCATGATGTAGGGAGCATCTCACATGTGTCAGGGTAACAGGCTGAGAAGATTCCTGTCTATTCCAGAAGTGGCACTTGTAAATCCATACACAAAGTCATCGTTACTTCTCCTGAATTCCGGAGCTTCAGAATGGTCCTCATTTGGAGACAGACTCTTTTCAGATGTCCTTTGTGAAAATGAAGGCATCCTGGAGTAGGGCAGGCCCTGAACCCCATGACCGATGTCCCTGTAAGAAGAGAAGACACCCAGAGATACACGTGGAGCAGGTGAAGCCAAGACAGAGGCCACGACTGGAGAAAGGCAGCCCCAGGACCAGCCACGCCAGGACAGCTGAGAGTCCCCGAAGCAGGAGAAAAGGCCTCAGATTTCCCTCAGACGTCCCAGAAGGAACCCACCCTGCCAGGCCCATGATTTTGGACTTCTCCAGAATTCAGAGAACAAATGGATGTTGTTTTACTTTGTAACCTCAGCTGTAGGAAACACACCCAGAAAGCACAGGGCTGGTGAAGGAGGAGCGAGCCACCAGGTCACTTCCCCTCCTTCCACTTCCCCTCCCTCCACTTCCCCTCCCTCCACTTTCCCTCCCTCCACTTTTCCTCCCTCCACTTCCCCTCCCTCCACTTCCATCCTCAGTTCCAGGCCACTTCCCCTCCCTCCACGTCCATCTTCAATTCCAGGCCACTTCCCATCGCCTCCATGGGATCCACCTCTCCCTCCACTTCCATCCTCAATTCCAGGCCGCTTCCCCTCCCTCCACTTCCATCCTCAGTTTCAGGCCACTTCCCTTCCCTCCACTTCCATCTTCAATTCCAGGCCGCTTCCCCTCCCTTCACGGGATCCACCCCTCCTCCACTTCCATCCTCAATTCCAGGCCAGTCGCTACAGTTGTCTGCAGGCAACGACTCTCATCTTCCTCCAGGCTTGTGCATCTCCTACTCTTTAGTCAAACTTCAATCCAGGTCACACCAGCTCTCCACTTAGCCCTGGCACCACGGCTGGGGATGTCCACACCACGTCAGCCGGTGTATGTGCCATTCATGGCCGTTCATGCTGCAGCAACGGTGCCATATTCCCTTATCCATTTTACCTTGTCACAAGTCTGTTGAATCCACCAAGCCGACTATTTCATCCCTTCATTCTCTCAAGTCAGTGTTCTTTCAAAAATAGACTTCTCTTAAGCTGGGCATTGTGGCTCATGCCTGTAACCCCAGCACTTTGGGAGGCCAAGGCGGGGGATCATTTGAGGTCAGGAGTTCAAGACCAGCCTGGCCAACATGGTGAAAACCCATCTCTACTAAAAATACAAAAAAATTAGCTGAGCGTGGTGGTGCATGCCTGCAGTCCCAGATGCTTGGGTGGCTGAGGCAGTAGAATTGTTTGAACTCAGGAAACAGAGGTTGCAGTGAACCAAGATTGGGCCACTGCACTGCAGCTGGGATAACACAGCAAGACCCTGTCTCAAAAAGAAAAGACTTTATTTAAAGAGCTTTTACATAAAAAGACTTTATTTAAAGAGCTTTAGGTCCACAGCAGAATGGAGCAGAGGGCATAGAGATCTTCCATACGTCCCCATCCCCCAGTGTGCACAGCCTCCCTGATGAGCTGCCTCCTGAAACAGCATCACTAGCTGCCATGAGGGACCCACCTTGATGGATGGTATCACCCAGCGTCCACAGCTTACAAGAGGGTTCACTCCTGTAACCCTCTATGGGATTCCACAAATATGTAATAATATGGATCCACCATTATGGCTGCCACAGATGGACCCACCCTGACAGATTTCCTCACCCAGCGTCCATAGCTTACTTGAGGGCTTGCTCCTGCTGCAGCACATTGTATGGGGTTCCACAAATGTGTAATAACACAAATCCACCATTATTCTATCATACAAAGTTGTTTCACATTAGTACTTTTTAAACTTTCTGATTTAGCTAATCATAAACTAAACTAAATCTTTGTGTACTGATTTTAGGAGGACATTCCTTTCCTAAGTGTTCTGGTGCAGAATAAAATTTGCAATGTGTTGTTTAAACAAACCACTTAATCAGTCAATGCATGAAACACAAATTGATTTAAAAATCTTGAAAATATTCCAGATATCTCTGGGGAGATCATTGACACCAAGTTGAAAAATTAGTGCACAAGCACGATAGAAATAGGAACAAGAAACAGCCCTGAGCCGCGCGTGGACTCAGCAGCCAGTAGGGCTGCCGGAGGGAGAAGCGGAAATTGCAGTCTTGGAGCAGAGCCCACGAAAGTCATCGAGGAGGGAGTCATGCAAATGGAGAGGCTTCATCAGTCAGGTGCAAGGAAAATCTATCACCTATGATCTTTCTTCTCATTCCACACATTGGGAGATAATTTATAACAAGAAACCAGGGTGAACTTCAACCGCAAAACTCTTTAAAAACAAACCAAAACCGAAATATCCAACCTCGAACATGGACACAATTCAATTCTTAAATTTTCTTCTTTTTATCCTCATGAAGTCCAAGAAGAATAGTTCCCAAACACCAAAGTAAAAGTCATGAGCGTTATGTTTTTCTAAGCTTGGGAGTTACCATGTGGGTCTAAACATCCTCAAATCCCTTCTCAGCTTCTACAGTCTGCATAATTAGAACCAATCACATTCTTTTTTATTTTTACTTTATTTATTTATTTATTTATTTATTTTTATATTTTTTGAGATGGAGTCTCACTCTGTCAACCAGGCTGGAGTGCAGTGGCGTGATCTCGGCTCCCTGCAACCTCTTCCTCCTGGGTTCATGCCATTGTCCTGCCTCAGCCTCCCAAGTAGCTGGGACTACAGGCACCTGCCACCACACCTGGCTAATTTTTTTGTATTTTTAGTAGAGACAGGGTTTCACCATGTTAGCCAGGGTGGTCTCGATCTCCTGACCTTGTGATCCACCCACCTCGGCCTCCCAAAGTGCTGGGATTACAGGTGTGAGCCACCACATCCGGCCAGAACCAATCAAATTCTAAATGATACTTGTTTGTAATCCCTATACATATGTTCATGATCCAGAAAGGAGTTTAAAACCAGAGAGGATATTGGTGCTTTCAGGAGCTAGATGGTTGCAGAGACACCCAGTCAATTCAAAATATGCCAGTTGGAATTCTGTGTCTACTCAATGAAGGACTCTTCTTCACGGATCTCAAACTGACAAGATGTATCAGCTTCCCGCTGAAAACAGAACATAGTTTGTCTTCTATCTGGAACTTTTATTCTGCCCCTTGAAGAGTTTTGTTGAGGGTATAAAACAACTGAGGATGTCAATGGGGAACCATCACCTCTTCATGGCAGGCAAGAAATTCCAAAAATGTTTGGTCGGTTTTGCTCCATTCTCCCAAAGAAAAGGTTATATTTCCTTTTCAGTGCCTATAATCTTTTAGAACCTTCCCTTTATTGAGCCCATAAACATCACAGTGCAGCAGCAAATCATCACAGCCCATAGAAAACTCATCAAAAAGCAACCCAGCCAATGATGCTGAGAAGATGATGTTCGTGATACTTGAATTAACTAATTTTATGATGGTGTTTATAGCACCTGAAATATTTGGACCAATTGTTGCCCAACAAACCATTTGATAGAGAAAGTCAGGACTCTGTGGTCAAAGCGTCATTTAAACTTGCTGCCCATTTTTCAAACATTCATTTCATTGCATCCTGCTTTATAGTGTATAACTCCCCATTTTCTCATAAAACATCATTGAAGGAAAACTTCCTCTTTTCTCTTACTGTGATATAATTAAGGCAGCCTGGAAAAGTGGAATAAATATCAAACTTAAAATCAGATTCCCTGGGCTGTATCTGACTTTGCCACTAAGTCATCAACCCTTATCCATTTTTGCTCCTGCATTTGTCTGTTTCCTGGCTATAAAATGAGGGTGTTGAAGGTGATGATTTAAAGTCTGTGCTTTCTCATACATCCTGTGGAACAGGGCAAAGCATAAATAAATAGAGACGATTTCACCCACGCAACAGTATCAGGGTTGAAGAAGGCTTTTGTGATGCCAAGAACATCGCATTTCTCATTTTTATCAATGAAACAACAGAGAATCCGTGCAACTGAAAATACAGCTGCAGTTCATTCTTATGAGAAAAAATAAAACTTTAGAATTTATTTTCAGAGTTCTCCAAGTTGGCAGCTGGTCTAAGTCCATCTCTCACCTAGACAGCAGGCTTCTGTCTCTGCCTGTCTGTGTCAAACTTTACTTTCCAAAGCACATTTATTTCTTTCAGTGTAAACTGTAAAAGGCATTATTATATATGTATTATCTCATTTCATGAGTGACCACAGGCAAATTATTTCATTCTTTTAAAGTATTAATGATTCATTATTTTTAAATAAGAACATAAGGAATAGCTATTAAAATAATTTTTATCTTCTGTGTTAATCTGAAATAATTTTATAAGGTTTATGTCATTAATAATATCTAATATGTTTCTGCATGATGCTTCATGGAAGTAGAAAGGAAATAGTTCACTTGGGCGGGAATAGGAGGGTTCATATTTAAAGCAATACTTTTAAGATTAAAAGATACTGAAAAGGTACCCTAAGAACATACATCCAAATAAATGTTTTTAAACTTTTAAGTTAATATTTTAATATTTAGATAACCCTATCTTCATGTGTTGTATCGTCTCCAGCTGATACCTTTTCCGTTGTGTGAACTGGTTAAACTTCTAGCTGTCTGGTCAGGCACAGTGGTTCACGTCTGTCATCCCAGGACTTTGGGAGGCCAAGGCGGGCAGATCACCTGAGGTCAGGAGTTCAAGACCAGCCTGACCAACATGGTGAAACCCCGTCTCAACTGAAAATACAAAATTAGCCAGGTAGGGTAGTGCATGCCTGTAGTCCCAGCTAACCGAGTGGCTGAGGAAGGAAAATCACTTGAACCCAGGAGGCAGAGGTTGTAATGAGCTGAGATCGCACACTGCACTCCAGCCTGGGGGACAAGAGCAAAACTCCGTCTCAAAAGCAAAACAAAACGAAATGAAACAAAACAAAACAACAACAGCAACAACAACAAAGTATAGGTGTCTGAAAAAGACCTCACACCTTTATCCCAAATATGCCAAATCATGGCAAAAACAATGCCACCAAGGAATACAGCGGCACAGATACTTTCATACAGAGGCGCATCTGTGTGAAAACATTCGTCACATCAGTGCATCTTATGGTAAAATTACGCTTATACTGTTATTACACTCTTCCTTTCAATGTGATATATTAATTCACGATCAGAGCAATGCTGGCAGTGCTGGGAACACTGGTGTGAGATGTGTATATGCATAATAGATCTTTGTCCTTCCCCTCCCTGGTTTCTAAGTCATGCCTCACGTTCAGTTTTGATATCAGTTAAAAGTGAGGGGAAAATGGTGCAGGACAGACAGGCAGGTCCGTGAGCATAGACTCTTTGTTTCTGAGTTGGTGTCACATCATCTCTCCTGTTCTAAAAAAGTAAAGTCGGAATTTTCTTTGACACTAAACCATATTTGGAGAAATTCATTGCAAAGCTGAAAATCAGATGACTGCTCCCTGTAGAACCATGTAGGATGCCTGTTAGAGATTAGGAGGATATTAGCAGCTTGTTTGCCCAAAGGCAAGCAAGTGAATCACATCCGAGCCGAAGCACAGCTTCAGTATAAATCTAATAGTTTTGCATTTGCTTCTATTGGTGTGTCATTAACGGTACTTCTGAGTCCTGGAGACCTTTTATTTTCTACTACCTTTAATGAGGTGAAGGCAAAGGGGTAGCTCTGCTCTGCTCCTGTTCTGACTGATGGTGAGTGGTGTGGGAGCCTTAGTAGACACCACTAGGTCAGTCTCTGTTCGCAGTGCAGGGGAGAGGCCTGGAGAAGAGAAGGGGTCCCTGGCCTGGGCCCTCACCTCCCCTTCCCCGGCTATGTGGCTCTGGGCAACCATGGAGTTGAAGAGATCTGTGAAATGAGGGTCTGAGTGGAATGCCATAGATTTCCTGTGAGCTTTATGATTGTGACCCTTCGGGCAATCGAATGACTCCTGGACCACAAGTGGAACAAAGAAGGAAGTTCCAAACCGAGTGGGTGCCATGAGCTTTCATGTAAAATACATGCTTCAGTGCCCTTCAGAAGGTGGCCTTGTGCTATTTGAGGAATGCGAAGAAAAGACACTGAATGGCAAATCCAGATGAGGAACGAGGGTGGGGGCAGGGGCGTTTTCGAAGAGGTCTGATTGATAGACAGGAAGCGAAGGAACCATTCGGAATATGAAGGCACATGTGTGCTTATTTTTACAGAGTTTGTGAAGACCATCACTGTGAGGGAATCGCAAGGGCGGGAGGACCCGGTCACGCACTTCACGGTTTGTTCTTTTCTCTCCCTGGGTGCACCCTTGTGTGATGCATCCTGCCTGTGGCCCGAGTTTCTGGGCAGGCTGATGTACACCATGGGAAGGATAGCAAGCCCTCCGGTCACCTCAGGGACTCGAGTTCCTCACGGGGCGGGCACAGCTTCCATCTGAAGAAGACAGTGGGTCAGTAGCTGCCGCCTACCTGCCATTGTGTGGGCACCAAGGCCTGCGATGAGGCTGTGAGCTTGGCACAGTCAGACCCTGCTGCTCTCCACCCCATCGTTCCCTCCTCATCCACAGGTCCCAGCGTGGGGGACACGGGCACTCCAGTTCCCAGTGAGCTCCAGTGCCCCCACACCATGAGTGTCCTCTCTCTGCTTCCTGCCAGTTCAGAGAAGCCCAGTCACCAAGCGTCTTTTCCCAGGTCATCTCCAGGCCTCACCAAAGGATGCAGGCACACAGATCAACATCTTTTCTTCTTTCCAGAAAGACAGTTTTCAAATTGATGATCAATTTAACAAACATGACTGATTTTCCTGTACAACTACGCTGATAAACTTTTCAATGACAATTTTAAAATGAATGAATAAAACTTACTATCTGATGTTGAATTTGGACAAGTGAAAATAAGTTGTGTGTTCTCAGAGCTTCTGTGTCTTTTATCTTGATGTCCCAGTGTCTAAAATTGCACAGTCTCAACAAGAGGTCTTCGAATGTTCCAGTGAAGGACACATGGTCTAATTCACGTGGTGGAGAATGATTGGATATTGAGACACTATTGTACAGCCCTATAGATGAACCAGTTTATCTTCAGGGAAAATTCTGCAGGATAACATTCAGACCACTTGATAGACAATGAATTTCTGACTCTTTGAATCATACCTTATGAAACTGAAATTATTACGTTTTTATAAAATGAATCTGAGCCACTGAGCCATAAGGAGTGGTGCAATGACTCCTGAGCTTCTGTCTCATGAACTAATTGACTTGTTTCCATCTTCCTTCTCCTAGGAGGTGGGGAGTGAATGTTGACAGTGGCTATGGCCAGGGCTTGCTGTCTTCTGACCCTTTGCTGTGTCCAGTGATGTCCGCAGAGTCACTGTAATGCAGTGTAACTAGCTCAGTTCATGTAACTCAAGTCCTGATTGCTGATTTTCAGTACCTTTATGGTAAGTTAGCATATGGAGACCTTAAATAAGCAAGCTTTCCCCTTGCAAGGTGCTTCTGTTCTGATATGGGAGAAACATTCCCACACACACAAACCTACACGATGAGCTAGAGGAATAGGACTTTACAGGGCAAAGGAGAACAAACATTCCCACACACACAAACCTGTAGGATGAGGTAGATGAATAGGGCTCTACAGGGCAAAGGAGAACGGAAGGATGGTTTCCAAGGAGAAAGAGTAACCACATTGCAACTCTAGGATCATTCTGGTGAGCTTGGAGTTAAAAGGAATTGTTTCTTACTGACAAAAGAGTGTTGATTATGCTCTTAGACTCATTGTTGTAACACAAAAGATACTTCAATCTCATTATTAAAATAGTCATCACAATTTCAATTGATCTATTAATTCAGAGCTATTATAATCATCCTGGCCATTAGTTTTCGGTGTTCCTTGCCTGTAAAAATTATTATTTTACACTATAATTATAATGTTAGCAGTAACTCATACTATTAGAATACTCACTGATTACTGTTAACTTCACAGCCTCTAAAATGTTTCTATATTCAAGTTTTACAATATCCAGATCCGTTCCGTGATTTATGTTGCACCACTAAGCTAGGCCCACTTGGAATCCATGAAACGTCAAACCAGAAAAACAATAGCACTTTATAACCGCAGCTAGCGCATGCACTCATTTACAATTTTATAGTGCACACTCTTGATACTGAGAACTATTGGGATTTCTGAACTCTTTAAAGCCATCTTTATAAAGATTTTCCTGAGCCAGTAATTTTAAATGACTATAGTACTTTGTCAAAGGCCCTTAATTAAAATCATCTCCGAATGTCAGCAAGAGGGATGGAGTGGAGAATGATTTAAAGACTGCAGACAAGTCTAGGTGAACAGAATTTTCCATCATTTTAACATTTCCCTTTTGCTAAAGTGATTGAATAGATTATTTATGAACATCAAGCAAATTTTCTAGAATTACAAAAAATAATTATGTCCCATCCATTCTCAGGCACACTGCCTCGTCAGGGAAAGGCAAATGCTGTATAGCTTAAGTAACAAAATATCTTTGTGTTTTAGACATAAAACTGCTTTTGTAGTTAGGTCCTGGTACCATGGGTCCTCATGCAAATTTCCTATTAAATAATTTGATTATTTGGACTTTTTGGTCTCTACAATTTTATTTTCTAAGACACATGGATATTATAAGACATTACATGAAACAAGGTCTGTAGTTAATGTTCTCTCCTGGGATGCTGGAGGGAGCAGGTGGGGAGACCTTATCACAGGCTGCTGATTGGGGTATTTTATTCTTGGTGGAAAAAGCACGGCTCTGTGTCATGAATTTGATGTCTGTGAAGGTGACAGAATTAGAAACTTATCTTACTTGGCCTCCTGGAAGGGACAGAAGCTTGTTCCACATCCCCCCACTCTGCCCCGGCTGATCTCATGAGACCCTGGTCTCACTTGCTCCTGGCTCAGCATCCATCACCCGGGTCAGCGGAGAGCAGTTCCTTCCACTGGTGTCATCCAGAGAAATTCCTTCCACTGCTTCAGAAATATGGCACTGTGGGTTCTGTGCCACGCAGGCCTCCTTCGTGGGTGACAACATGCAGAAGAGGATGCAGACGCTATCGGAAGCCTCTTGAGACAGGTTGCCCTACGGGCAGCTCTTACAGAGGGATTGGTTCTCGCCAACAATGGCTCGAATTGGGACTTCCCATGGCTTCAGAATCGGGAGTGCCTGGACAGCCTACGGTCCTAAGAGTCCGGGCAGTGCTCTGCAGGTGAAAGAAGACTCAAGGTCAGGACCAAGTTCTTGCCTCAGGGTTTGTGGCTTGGACTCATATCCACGATTTTTATCTTAGTACAAAATATTTTAAGAATGAACATAGATGCCCGTGAGGTACTGCATAAAGCAAAGACATTGGAGAATAAAAGTGTAAGGAATGACTGTCCTCAGGCTTAAAGACCTGTGACTGGGTGGTCAGGACAAGCACTGCACGCTTCCATCGTGCGTCTCTTTGGAAGGACAGGCTGGCAGAGGCAGATGACATCACACAGATTTATTTTAATTTTTTTGACACAGGATTCATTGAGATAGTTTTGTTTACTTTCCTTACAAGAAATAAAAATCTGTACATGGTAGAGAGTTTTATACCTTTCCATGAGGTCTAAATATTTTAATATGGTTTAATCAATGGCTTGTATATGACACACACTTAATTTCTAGGTTAATCCAAATTTGCTTTTGGCATACTGTAAACCAGATGTTCTTGGAAAGAAAAAAATAAAGCTTAAGCATTTAATTTTTTGTGTACATATGTGTGTTTTGCTTGAGGCATAAAAATCATTTTTCCCTCTTCAGTAAGGTTGTTTTCAATTATAATTATGTTTTCACTACAAATACCAAAAAAATTAATGGATATGTTCAGTTATTAGTTTATCTTTTCAACATGCTGGTATTAATCCAGTTATTAGGTTATACATTTTTAAAAAACATATTCAAATGACAATCTTAATAACATCAAAAGTATTGCAAATTTGACCTCTTTCTCTCTCTTCTCAAACATAAAAGCTGGGAAAAGACCCATGGCTTCTGCCAACTGCCCTGGAAAACACATGTGCTGTGCACATGGGGCCTGACTGCTCTTCCAAATGCTCGTGTACCTGCCATGCTAGCTGCGCCCAGCTGCAGACCACAGCTCCACCGGCAGAAGGACCCACTGTGGCCAAGAGACACAGGGCAGGTACCCTGCCCATGTTGGCCGTGGTGGCCGCCTTGATGATCAGAAATGCGAACAAAATTCCGAATATTCTACTGACTTCTATAAAGCTCTAGCTAAAATCGTATTTCATTTTCAGAACACTGGTTACATCACCAACAGTGAGCAAAGGCCATTATCTTCAATCCTCAGTGTTCTTAAAGACCCCCAGTCACCAGACGCTTAACCAAGAGCAACACCTCAGGAAAGCCATTTTGGGGATACTTTAAAGAATTTCCTCTATGAGTGGGAAAAAAAGGCTTAAGCAGCTTGAAAGCCTTGTTTTTACTGTACTTCCCTAGTCAGCAAGGGTGTGGTTTGTCTGGGAATAAAGGAGTTCTCGGGACACAGGTCTTCTGGTTTTAAAACTGGTGATGTCCCAGACAGACGTGCCTAGGTGCGTCACCCTATCTACCAACGTCTTCCATGGGCAGACATTTAGGTTTAGCATCTGTTACAGATATTTTCATTTTTACGGCTGCCATTAGCATTCTTTCTATAAAACTGACAGCATAGGAGACTCTTTGGCTTGTTATACAGCAAACAAACAAACAAAAACTCAAGTTAGCTCAAGCAAATGACAAAACAAAGGCTATGCAGCGGTCACTGGAACTGAGGACAGGAGCGGGAGAAGCTAGGCTCTTGCAGCCGCTGTCTGCTGCGCCGATGCCACGCTCATGTTTCTGCCTCTGCCTCCCCCTCTACTTCCTGGACGTTGGCCGCCCCCTTCCCCAGGCAGGCAGCCTCCCTCCACATGGGGAAGAAATGGTGCTTTGCTGTTGTATCCACCTCTTGACAGTCTTTCCTTCCCAGACAACAATGCAAAGAAAAGAGAAGATTTTGAAGAATAAAGAAAGGCCCCGTTTTAGTGACTTGCCCGTGTTGACACATCTCCACACCCATGGATCCAAGTGACTATGATACCCAGGGCTCGGTCCTGTGCCACCTCCTGGCCCAGTGGGGACAGTATCACCTGCTAGCCTTGGTGCCAACACCAATTCCAAGTTACTGAGAAGGAGCAGGGCCTCAAAAGAAGCAGGCAGGGACTGTCCCTAGAAAGAAAAAGGAAGGAGGAGTCCCGGGCTGCGTAGCTCACAGATGTTCTCCGCAAACGTCCGGGTTGCCCTGGAGCTGTGAACGCTATGTGCTCTCTATGCAAGCTATCGAACACTCAGGTGTGGGGGCTTTGGCTGGGATGCCCCAGATCTGTTCAAGCTGATTCTGCTGCCGATGTTCGTCAGTTGAACTGGAGCATGGACTTTGACCTCAAGTTTGAGTTAAGGTTTTTGACTCCACTGTCTCCCAGTGCAGGAGCTGAAAGACACAGGTTTGACTGCCTCATTCCCAGAGAAGAGGCCTCCTGGCAGCCCACAGGAGCTCACAGGAGCCCGCAGTGGCCCCAAGGGGAAGCTGTGTGGGGAGCAGAACCACAGCCCAGAGCTGCGTCTCCTTGTTGACCTTTTCCTGTCCCCACTGACACTGGTGGAGGAGAGGCCATGTTGCTACTGCACCTGAAGAGTGAACGTGGATGGCCCCAAAGTGTCAGCAGGCGCCCTGCACTTTGCAACATTAGTCTCCCTTCTCTTTGCCATGTGAGGAGATATTTATAACACAAACTGTTGGTGTCTGGCCAACACCCATGTCCCTGCTTCCTTCCTAGAGGGTCCTGACGTTGTCTGGGCCCACCCTCCACTGTGCAGCTACGAGGCTTCAATGAGGATGACCCCATCTCCACTGGAGAGTCCTGGAAGGTCAGGCCCAGCTCCTGTCCACCGCTGGCACACCATGCAATCACAGCTGGGAGGCCCGAGGGAGACAGGCTGGGCCTTCTGGGAGGGCTCTGCAGAAGGAAACGGGTAGGGTTGCTGTGTGAGGCCTGGAAACGTCAGGGCATCTCACAACTCCACAAGAGTAGCTTGAGAACAAAGTCAGCACAGGGCCAGAGGCAGAGCAAAGCTGGAAACTCCTAACAGACTTTATTACAGGAAATTTGTTTTACTGCAAATTACAATTGATCTTAAGGGTCATAGTTTTCATGCTACAAAATATACAGTGGTGATCCAGTCTGTCACAGATGGACATTTGGGTTGATTCCAAGTCTTTGCTATTGTGAATAGTGCCGCAATAAACATACGTGTGCATGTGTCTTTATAGCAGCATGATTTATAATCCTTTGGGTATATACCCAGTAGTGGAATGGCTGGGTCATATGGTACATCTAGTTCCAGATCCTTGAGGAATCGCCACACTGTTTTCCGTAATGGTTGAACTAGTTTACAATCCCACCAACAGTGTAAAAGTGTTCCTATTTCTCCACATCCTCTCCAGCACCTGTTGTTTCCTGACTTTTAATGATTGCCATTCTAACTGGTGTGAGATGGTATCTCATTGTGGTTTTGATTTGCATTTCTCTGATGGCCAGTGAATGTACCCTAGAACTTAAAGTATAATAAAATTAAAAAAAAAAAAAGAAAGAAAGTATCTAGAAGATGTTGCCACCTTTATAAGGTTTCTAGTCTTTGTATACTTAACATATTTTGAGTTCTACAGATATTTCGGTTTTCATTTTATTGCATTATTTATATTTCACAGAAACACTTAAAATAGGTACTTATTTTTAATAGTTTTTATACTAATAAAGCACTGTATTGATAAAAAAAAAAGGAAAAACAACTTTTCTTCTTCTCAGGAGACAAAAAAAAATACAGTGGTGATCATTGGGATTTTTAGAAAATCGATATAATCTTAG
>NW_016841755.1:4211751-4228468 GCF_001698545.2 Rhinopithecus bieti | reverse complement strand
GAAAGTATCTAGAAGATGTTGCCACCTTTATAAGGTTTCTAGTCTTTGTATACTTAGCATATTTTGAGTTCTACAGATATTTCGGTTTTCATTTTATTGCATTATTTATATTTCACAGAAACACTTAAAATAGGTACTTATTTTTAATAGTTTTTATACTAATAAAGCACTGTATTGATAAAAAAAAAAGGAAAAACAACTTTTCTTCTTCTCAGGAGACAAAAAAAAATACAGTGGTGATCATTGGGATTTTTAGAAAATCGATATAATCTTAGGAGAAATTCCAACTGCATATGAGAAATGTAGAAAATTTCATTAATCATCGACACCAGGTGGAGTTAGAATATACTGGGGAGTATGTAATTTAATTCCTTCCATTTCTTCCACAAATTAATGCTTGGTAATTAAATGAATCTCAGAATGTGTATACACAGATCAGAAACCATTCATTTAAGGACAGTACTATTGTCAACATTTTCTTCTAATTTCTACTGCAGCCTTTCTTATTTTTTATTTTAAAATGCAAAAAATGAAGAACGGGGGTGAGGGTTGGTCACTTCTCCCCAAATTTCTAAAAATCAAGCTTTTATGGATTATGCTTTCTCTAGAAGGGAATGAACCACATTTGTAGTACTAAATGCCTATTCCAATGCAATGAAGTCATTATCTGACAAGAACTGGAAAATGAAATAAAAGAGAAGGAGAAAAAAGATGAAGAGTATTAAAAGGAAAACATAAGACACATTAAATTTAATAGAGTTTAACTGGGCAAAGAAGGACTTGCAAGGGAGCGAGGCCCAGAAATAGCGGGCTTGGCTCCCGCCTAGCTTTCAACCCACTTCAACAGGTTTGGAACCTGTGGCTCCCTGTGATTGGCTCCAACTCTATGATTGGTGTGGAATACGTCACCTCTGTTCACAGATCCAGCTAAGGGACAGTTCACTATGTACAGAGGAACCCGTAGGCCGAACTTAAAATACGTAACTAGGCAGCTTTAGGCTACACTTAACAAGAGAAGAAGAAAAAACGTGGAAGGAGAGCTTTAGAAGTCCGGGAGTCTGGTTGGCCTCTCAGCTGGTCTTTCTCACTCCTGCAGGACTCGAGTCCTGCCTGGACTCCTAAGTGCTAATCCCTGACCCGGGCAGCACCCATCCTGCCTAACAAAGGCCATTGTTTAAGTCCAGAATTCTCATGGAAAAGGCACCTGCTCAACACACACAGGTGCTGACTCATGGCCCTTGGCAGAGTTACCGCCTTCCTAAGAGGCTGGCTCTGTCCTGATGCCTTCCCTCGAGATGTCTGCTCCCAAGTTCCTGCCTCCGGTCACAGTTTTCATTCCCAAAAGGAGCCTCTCTTTCAGCCACAGCCTGGTGCAAGTGGCAGAGCCTTTACGCACTGCAAAATTCGATCTTCCCATGGCACAGAGGACACAAAACAAAAGACGCAGTGTGGTTGTGCTTGGCCACACAACAGCGTTTGATGATTTAAAATAGTCAACATTGGTTCCTGAATGTTTTCACGTACAAGACATTCGCTGTGTCCTGGGGAAACGCGCTCATAAATGAGGTGCCTTCTCTGCATCAAGGGAGCCTAGAGCACAATAGGCGAGGCTGGACAGCTTGCCCTCAACAAATCGTGTTTAAACTTAGATTCTACGTTTAACTCAGAACCAACAGGGAATTAGGGGGCAAGCACCTTATGCTCCTTGTGAAAAGGGGTGACAGAGAAGCCACAGAAGTGGTGGCGGGGATGGAGACATTGGCATGGACTCATGGTTTCCAATAATAAATACAGACACAGACATTACAGACACCCGTGCACACACAGACACATGTGCACACATGCAGACACCTATGCACACACACAGACACACGTGCATGCACGCAGATACCCGTGCACACATGCAGACACACATGCATACACTCAGGCACATGTGCGCGCACACACACAGACACACGTGCACACACACAGACAACACGTGCACACACATAGACACAAGTGCACACACAGACACACGTGCATGCACGCAGACACCCGTGCACACATGCAGACACACATGCATACACTCAGGCACACGTGTGCACACATACACAGACACACGTGCACACACAGACAACACGTGCACACACACAGACACATGTGCACACACAGACACACGTGCACACACACAGACACACATGCACACACAGACACACGTGCACACACACAGACACACATGCACACACAGACACACGTGCACACACACAGACACACATGCACACACAGACACACGTGCACACTCAGACACACGTGCACAGATACACAGACAACACGTGCACACACACAGACACACGTGCACACACAGACACACGTGCACACACACAGACACACGTGCACACACAGACACACGTGCACACACACAGACACACATGCACACACAGACACACGTGCACACACACAGACACACATGCACACACAGACACACGTGCACACTCAGACACACGTGCACAGATACACAGACAACACGTGCACACACACAGACACACGTGCACACACAGACACACGTGCACACACACAGACACACGTGCACACACAGACACACGTGCACACACACAGACACACGTGCACACACAGACACACGTGCACACACACAGACACACGTGCACACACAGACACACGTGCACACACAGACACACGTGCACACACAGACACACGTGCACACACACAGACACACGTGCACACACAGACAACACATGCACACATGCAGACACACGTGCACACTCAGACACACGTGCACACACAGACACACGTGCACACTCAGACACACGTGCACACACACAGACACACGTGCACACACAGACACACGTACACACACATGGTTTTGGTGCCCACAGCTCTCCTTGCTCTCCTTGCTCTGGCAGCAGAGGGGCCTTGAGGCAGGACCAGCCAAGCAGCCATGAGCACAGCTGGAGCCCAGTGTGGCTGCCAGGACCAGGCTCCAAGAAAAGCAACCTAAGCTTGTCGGAGACAGGCCTGCGTCTAGGACTGAGGAAGCAGGAGGTAGTCACAATGAACCTGGAGCATATTGTTGTGCCAAAAAAGTCAGGAAATTAGAAAAAATTAGAAAAAAAAGATGTGGCTATGTGAAGAGACACAGGAAGAACTGAATGAACTTCTGACAGCCAAGGATAGAGCCCTGTCAGCCAAGGCATGAAGAACGTGGCACTGCGTCATAACGCAGACCACCAAATAGGTGTCCACCTGTCCAAAGCTGACATGAAAACTGAGAAAATAAGTAAATGGGAGGGGGAGAAAACACAAATCTCCCATGTACAGGAATTCCAATAATTTATGCAGATATTACACTCTATCCTCAAAACTTGGAGCATTAACTTCCTATTCCTTAAGAGTGGGCTGTGCATGGAGAAATCTCTTCTGAAAAGAATGATATGGAGAAGGCTTAAAAAAATACCTTTCCCATGGAGACACCTGACAGGCGTTGCCTCAGCAGGGCACGGAGGTCAGCAGCATCATTGACCGGCTACCTGGCTGGAAGGTGCCCTTTGCATGATGTGATGCGGTGAGTATTCATGTCCATTTTCTCCCCCAAACTCCACAAGCCCAGTCTAATTGTGAGAAAATCATCAGACAAATCCAAACTGAGGGACTTTCTACAAAATACGGAGAGAGTGCTCCTCAAGACTGTGAGGTCAGCATCAATAGGGAGGGTCTGAGAAGTTGTCACAGCCAGGAGGGAGGCCTGAGGATTGGATGCCACATGGTGTCCTGGACGGGATCCTCAGACAGAAATGGGACATTAGGGGGAAACTAAAGAAATTGAAATAAAGTGTGAACTTTGTTTAATAAACGTGTAACAATATGAGTTTCTTATTTGTAACACATGCCGCATAATCATGTAAGACATCAGTCACAGGGAAAACTGTGAGAGGTATACACAGGAAGTCTTTGTACTATCTTCACAAGGTTTCTGCAAATCCAAAATTGTTCTAAAAGACAAAGTTTATTTAAAAGTAAAGAAAACAAAATAAAAACAAAATTTACAGCTAACGTCATGCTTAATGGCAGAATCATGAATGTTTTCTCTCTAAGATTGGAAACAAGGAAAGAATAGATACTATGAACATTCTTTTTCAAATAGTACTGGAAGGTGTAGCTACTGCAATAAGGCAAGACAACGAAAAGGCACACAGATGTAGAAAGAAAAATATAACTGTCTGCATTTGCAGATAAGTTGGCCTGTGTAGAAAATTTCAAGCACTCTATAAACCTCCAACTCTAATAAGTGAGTTCATTGAGTTTGCAGAACGGAAGGTTAATCCATAAAAACCACTGGTAGTCCTATATACTGACAAAGAACATGCAGAAACCAACATGCAAAACACAGTATCTTCTACGATTGTGCCAAATAATTTGAATTACTAAGAAATGATCATCTCCTCAAACTGACACGTAGTTCATGTAATGCCTTTCAAAATTCCAGCACGGAATGTTCCAAAATAGATATACTTATTCTAAATATTTTGTGGATAAGCACAGGCCAAGGAATAACTAAAATGATCTTGAAGAAGGAGAATAAGTTTGGAGAAATACCTTTCCTTATGGTTTACTGTGCATCTGCTGTGATAAAGACAGCGTGGTACTGACAGAGGGGTGGAGAACAGGTCGATGGACCAGAATGCAGAAGTCAGAACAAACCCACAGAAATACATGCAAATGATTTTTCACACGGTGCACAAGCAATTCATTGGAAAAAAGATTCGCTTTTCAACAAATGGTGCTGGAGCAATTGGCTATCCATAGTCAAAACAAACAATCAGCCACTTTTACCTAGATTTTATTATACCTCATACAAAAGTTAACTCACAATGGATCCTGGACTTAAAAGTAAAATATAAAACTATTAAATGTTTAGGAAAAATCATAGCCGAGAACCTCTGGATCTAGGCTTAGGTAAAGATAGATTTCAAACTTTTCTGCTCTGTTTTCTTAGGTGCTAATACCAAGGCAAGATGTATTTAAAAATTATAAGTTGGACCTCAAAAATTTAAAACCTTGTTCTCTGAAAGAATCTTGTAAGATAATGAAAATGCAAGTTACAAGTTGGGAGAAAATAGAACCTGAGAGAAAATATTGCAAACCTCAAATCTGACAAATGACTGTTACTTGAATTATATAAAAAGAACTTCCCAAACCCAACAGAATAAAAGAAAAATCCAGTTAGAAAATGCACAGAAGACATGAACATACCTTTTGCCATGAAAATATATTGCACAGCTAGCAAAAAAGCTTGTTTATACTCATTATAGATATTCTATTCATCATTGTTAGCCATTTGGGAGGTGCAAATTAAAGCACAATGAGACATCACCACATAAAATGGCTAAAATGAAAAAAATTGTAACAACATCAAATTCTGGCAAGGATGTAGAGAAACTGCATTAGTGGGCAGGTGTGGTGGCTCACGCCTGTAATCTCAGTACTTTAGGAGACCAAAGTGGGAGGGTCACTTGAGCCTAGAGTTCGAGACCAGCCTGGGCAACATGGTGAGACCCTATCTCTACAAAGATTTTAAAAATTAGCCTGGCATGGAGGGGTGTGCCTGAAGGCCCAGCTACTCAAGAGACTGAGGCGAGAGGATCACTTGAGTCTAGGAGTTTGAAGCTGCAGTAAGCTGGGATCATGCCACTGCACTCTGGCCTGGGCAATAGAGCAAGACCCATGCGTCTCCTTGACTTGAGGCTTGGGTGTCTGCGAGACACATCCCACTTCGTATGCGTGAGACTCCACCCCCTCAGCACGCACCTTCACCTGTGTCTCCCACATGCATCCCCATCTCAGCAGATGGGAACTGCATGCTTCAGGCATTGGAATCTCATTGCAGATCTGCGTCCCACAGATCACACACTCACCTCCTTGCCATGGCTCTAGCTGAGGGGAGAGTATTCTGATAAGACAAGCTTGGCTCTACTCTCAGAAAATGCCTCGAGGACATTATTTGACATCTTGCAGAGTCCCTAAAGCCAAGACAACCTAGGCTTTTGAATAATGAGATCCCCCTGCCCCTGCCACAGAGATGTATAAACATAATATCGTTCATATTTGTGTGTATACATATCTACATCACTATATATGTACATACACACATGCTATATCATGCTATGTATACATTTTTACAATTATAGCAATTGTTATATACCAGTTCTTATATTCAATTCTATATAATGTGTTACATATCTATTTCCATTTATAATATAGAACATTACATATAAAATATATAATTGATTATTGAACCCCTTAGGGCTATCTGGCGGATACTATGAGTGTTAATGCACACATCTTGCTTCATAATCAATATTTATAGAGCGGGCCCTTGCCTGGGTCTCTGGTTGAGTCTCACCCACAGTTAAGATGTGGCAAGCTGGTGACGTAAGGCAGGTTGACAAAGACAAAGAGCAACTGACGGAAGGACACAGGTCAGAGAGAAAAAAGCCTGTTAGAGCCCCACCGTCCTAGGCTGTGGCTCTGGATTCAAAGGTTGGCGTGAAGCAGAAATGGGATCGTAAACAAAGCCGACCTTCACATGTGTGCTTTCCAGATTTTGTTTTGAGAGAGAGATCAGTTCTTAGTGAGTAGTGACACTGTGGACATTTGCAATATGAAAGAAACAAAATAAACATTGCCAGTTGTGTCTGTGACCATCTTTGTCATCTTCAGTCCTGGAGATCAAAGGAACTCGGTGTGCCTGCCTCCCGAAGGCTCTTGTAGGAGCTGGGCTTGAATTGGCAAGAACATAGCTGGTCTGCATTCTCCAAAAGTGCTGTGTTGAATAGCTATTTGCACAGTGCATTAGTCTATTTTCATAATGCTATAAAGAACTGCCCATGCTGGGTGTGGTGGCTCATGCCTGTAATCCCAGCACTTTGGGAGGCCAGGGTGGGTGGATCACCTGAGATTAGGAGTTCAAGACCAGCCTGGCCAACACGTTGAAACCCCGTCTCTACTAAAAATAAAAAAATTAGCTGGGTGTGGTGGCACATGCCTATAATCCCAGCTACTAGGCAGGCTGAGTGAGGAGAAGTGCTTGAACCTGGGAGGTGGAGGTTACAGTGAGTTGAGATCTCGCCACTACTGCAGCCTGGGTACCAGAGTGAAACTCTGTCTCAAAAAAAAAAAAAAAAAAAACTGCCTGAGACTAGGTAATTTATAAAGGAAAGAGGTTTAAGAGGTTTAATTGACTCACAATTCAGCATGGCTGGGAGGACTCAGGGAACTTACAACCATGGTGGAAGACAAAGGGGAAGCAAGGCACCTTCTTCACAAGCAGCAGGAAGGAGAAGTGCTGAGCGAAGGGGGAAGAGCCCCTTAGAAAGCCATCAGCTCTCATGGGAACTCACTCACTATTCCGAGAACAGCATGGGGGAAACCGCCCCCATGATTCGATTACTTACACCTGGTCTCTTTCTTGACACGTAGGGATTATAGGGATTACAATTCAACATGAAATTTGGGTGGGGACACAAAGCCTAACCATGTCACAGAGTGAATCTTGAGATTTGGGAAAGAGAGCTGGGGACTGAGATCACGACAGGAGAAGGCAGCCTGTGCACACTCCTAAGAGACAGCTCACTTACGGGCACCTGCGGAGGCCAAGGTTTCCAGGGTCCTGGGGATTCAGAAAAGCATTGAGTCAGTCTTCAGTTGTTATAATTCAAGGGGTTTGGAGTTCGTGTGGAAAATATACTCAAGAAACCTTCACAAGGAATGAAATGGATTTGGTTTTAAAAGACACAAAAGAAGAGACAGAGAGTCCTTTCAAAGTGGAGAGATTTATAGGGCAGAGTTCACAAGGGTGAGAATAAATGTTCATTTATGGGTTACTAGAAACACCAGCAGAAAATCATGACTGTTTAAATATCTGCAAATGGCAGTTGCTGTCCATACACATCATAGGTAAAACCATCACACGATATTTTTGGCACGTTTCTTTTTTAATATCTCTCAAAACTCATAATTTACAGATTGAAACTTTAGTAAAATGTGGTGAACATTAAAAGATTAGTGAATTAAATCAGTCATTTGGAGATGTTTTTACTAATAGACGTGCAGCTAACAGAGATACATTTTCAAAATTATTTTTATAGAGAGTGCTGCAGAGATGTTTTACAAATGCATAAGCAGTGAATCAATCTTAGAAAATAACAATCCACAAAAAGAAAAGGTTGAATGGAAACAGTAATGGAGAGGCTGGCAAAAGCCTAGGAGGGCAATCTGCCGTCATCTGAATCGCTTTTGATTCTAAGCTGCTTTAAATTTTCCAGCTGCAGCGAGCCTGCTTCCAAGGTTGTTACACAATGGGTCGGTAACATGTCTGATAATCAGTTGCTTACTAGTAGTAGATCTGTTTCTAATGAGTTCAAAGGGTTTGGTTCTTGCGGGGAGAGTGTACATGTTTTCCCGGGTTCCACAGCTGTACTGTATTGAAGCACAGGCGCTCGCAGGTGGGGTAACATGAACTTGCTTCATCATTCCCCCTTTACACGCATGTCGCTCCTCCTGCCAGGACCACAGGAAGGCGAGGGCCCACGATGAGGGGAATGAGAGCAGCATCGTGCGTGTCTGTGTTTAAATGTTTAAACGTGTATCAGTGTTTACCCTATTTCCCAATTTCTTTAGTTTAGCACTTGCAGTGCAAAATACAGCAAAGGAAGAAACGGACAGAAACACAGAGAAAATGAGTCTGTGTGGGTAAGAATTTTTAAAACATGGTCCTAAATTAAGAACCTCCCTTTTAATGGCAAACAGTTGAGATTGAGAAGTATGTTTATTTACACACCAAGGACCGGAATGCGTGGGTTTGCAGTCATATTCATCTCTCATTTTCGTCAAGGAGGTGCTTCCCACATGGAAGATGCTTTCCAGGTCGCTTGAACGAACTCTTCCACCAGCAGCGCCCAGCAAAGTCTAGGGTCCTGTTTCCCTTAAAGGAAAACACTGTCCACGCTGGGAGCGCAAGTTTCATATTTGAGCAGTGATGGGTTGACGTCACGATTTCGTTTCTCATGTGAAATTAGTTAGATCTGAGAAAAACAAAGATAAATTCAAGGGTCCAAAAGTGCGATTTTACAAAGATCCAATTGGATCAATAAATGGCAAAAGCTTAAACATGAGAGGTCAAGATTCGTAAAGGGAGTGCCCCAACCTGTTCATTTTTTAGAACATTTTCTGCAACCAAAACTGTATTTGTTTAGAATTACCAAAGTTGCACACTGAGCACTCATATTTGCAGGAGTCTCCTTCCAATAGAAGAACTGCTTGTAAGGAGTAAACATAAGAAGTAAATTTGCTATGTCTGGGTTCTCTTTTATGCCCTAATGTGCTGGTGTTTTTTGGGTTTTTGTGTGTGTGTGTGTGTGTGTGTGTGTGTGTGTGTGTGTTTAAACAGGATCTCATCTGGATTGCGCCATTCATCTTTTCCTTCAGACTACATCTTACCAATCAGAGATACTATAGGTCTCTGTAGGAATGGGAAGTTTTGCATGACACAAACAGCAATGAACTCCTCTATTCCTCTCAGGCCCTTTGTGGAATACTTTGTGGAATATGGGGAGTCTAAGGCTCTCATTCTGGGACAGGGGTGCTGGGTACAGGGGAACTTAGAGGGCAGGTAGAAGCTGGGTAGGAGAAGACAGATGACTCTGGCAGAGGATGGATACCCACATCCCCTGGGCTCTCCAAAGCAACCACTACCATTTTCTTGCACTGCATTAAGAAGACAGGTACCATGTCACTGTGAGATTTCCCAAGTTTCCTGCTACTGTCCTAGAGGCACCAGCCAGCTCTAGGGCCCAGAAATGTCCCTATCATTACTTAAATCTTATAGTGGCATCAGCTAACAGATCACTCCAAGCGTCAGTGTGGCTGGATATCATGCGTCCACTAGCTACCTGCAGAGGCATTTCACAAAGTCCACAATGAGGTGAACTTTACATGACACAATTGCGTGTTTTGGACTCATTTGTTTACCATGATAGGATTTTGTATTTGTTGATATTTGCTTATTAACTCTGTATGGCATTGCAGTTGTCTCTTTCTGGAAAATAAAGCCCTTATTTTTGAACGCGAAGAGTTGCCATGCTGGTTGTGGTCTGCATTCAATAGTGGTTAGATCCAGCTACCTATCACTTTACAGCAGTGCCTTCTCAGAAAAGTGAGTTCTCTCTGTAGGATCAGTCTCCTAATATTGTGATTCAAGATTCTTAACTTGTGATTCAAGCACCTTTGACAGTATGTTTACTCTTGGTTTGGTTTTGAACTAAGAACTTAACCTTGACTTTCCTAAATTATGATGCCTTTGCTATAACGACCTTCACACGATGCCAGTGTCACAAGAACACGATGGCAAACCTCTTACCTGTCCCAGATGCCCTAGATTTAAACGTGGTTAAGGCCAAACTTTATTATGAGACAACTTATATGCATATGAGTGTAAGTAGATGGAGAGATTTTATTATCAATTATGTGCTTTATGCAAAGTTATTTCAAATTTTTAATTGCAATAAAATATATATAATATTAAATTATCTATTATGAATTAAATTTTTGTGTCCCCTTAAAATTTATACACTGACATTAAAAACCCCTATATGTTGTTATAGGAAGATGGTACTAGGGGCCTTTGGGAGGTAAGTCATTAAGATGAAGCCTTCATTAATGGCATTCAAGCCTTTGTAAATGGGACCCCAGAGAGCCAGTAAGCCCTCCTTCCACCATGCAGGGATACAACGCAAAGTCAGCTGTCTGCAGCCCAGAAGAGGGCCCTCACCAGGACCTGACCATTGTGGCACTCTGCTTTTAGACATTCTGCCTCCAGACTGTAAGAAATACATGTCTATTGTTTATAAACCACTCAATCTACGGGATTCAGCAGCCCGCACAGACTATGACAGAAATAGATCCCAAGAAGTAGAGGTACTGCTTTACCAAATACCCAAAAATGTGGAAGCAGCTTTGCAGTGATAATGGGTAGAGGCTGGAAGCATTTTGAGGTGCATGTTAGAAAAAGCCTGGAAGGCCATGAAAGGACTTCTAAAGGTAAGTCTGGTGAGAATGCAGAAAGAAAAGAAGAGAGCTGTAGAAAACCTTCCATCTTCTTAGAGAACACCTAAACAGACAAGAACAGAATGTTGGTAGAAACATGAACAGTAAAGGTCATTTTGATGAGGCCTCAGATGAAAAGGAGGAACACTAGAACCTGGAGGAAAGATCATCCTTGTCATCAAGTGGCAGAGAACTTGGCTGAATTGTGTGTTCTAGAGTTTTATGAAAGACAGAGATTTTGAGGGATGAAATTGTGTATTTAGCTGAGGAAATTTCTCAGCAAAGTGTTGAAGGATAAGCTTCGTTCCTCCTGACAGCTTATACAAAATGTGAGAAGACAGAAGTGACTCGCAAATAAAATTATTAAGCAAAAGGAACCAGAACTTAAGGATTTTAATAATTCTCAGACTATCCATATTGCAAAAAATGAAAAGGCATGATTGGAAAACACACTAATGGTGCAGCTAAGTAACTTTGATAAGGAGATTAGTATGGGTGTGAACCACAAGTTAATCAGTCAGTTTAATAGAAGCTAGGCATTATTCTTCAAAATAAGAAAGAAGATCCTCCACCCACCAGTGATTCGGAACTGATCAGAGCTGCATTCCCACCACAGGTCTAGAGTGTAAGGGTCTGGCAGGGGAAGAGTGAGTTCCCTGGTTCAGGCAGGCCAGCATGCCCTTGCCCAGTCCCTCAGGCTATTTGTAGCAATATAAGACACCAAATTCTCACCTGACTCTAGTATAGTATCACATGACATAGAGCAGACTCTGGAAGTATCCAAGTATTGTACCCCAAAATACATTTTTGACATATTTTTAAATGACTCTGCAACACTCTCTCTTGTGGGAGAAATTTACATTCTGTAGAGAATCCCTTTCCCATTCCAGGTCTTTCTCCGATCCTGAAGAGATTAGCTGAGAGTCTAGCACCTTTTAAGGTTCTGAACAGAAAACATTTGCCGTCCCTTGCCTCTAAGAGTGGCCACCTATGAGACTTCACCTACATAATAAGAACCTTGGTCTCCACAGCCCCTAATTTTAACCCAGGTACTCCTTTCTATCGATTCCAGGTCTTTGGATAATAATTCTTTCAACCAGTTGCCAATCAGAAAATCTTTGAATCCACCTATGACCTGGAAGGACTGGCCCCACCCCCCGCTTCCATTTGTCACATCTTTTTGACTAAACCAATATACACCTTACACATATTGATTGATGTCTGTCTCCTTTAAAATGTAGAAAATCAAGCTGCAAACCAACCACCTTGGCACAAGTTTTCAGAAACTCCTGGGGCTGTGTCATGGGTCACAGTTCTCTCATTTGGCTCAAAATACTTCTCTTCAAATATTTTACAGAGTTTGGCTTTTTTTCATCAACAAACTGCCCTGAAGACTTCTATGCCCCAACCTTCCCCTGCTCCGCTATGCAAAAGGATGTGGTGTTTGTTACACATTTTCTATGTTATCATTGTGAATAACTTGATGGTAGAAGAAGAAGAGAACCAGATGTAATGTGTTACTAAAGCGGGAAAAATAGCAAAAGGAAACGAGGTGTTTATGAAACCCTTGCTTCATTTACCAAAAAATTATTCTGTATTAATCATTTGGAAAGAATGAAATGCTTATGTGAAATCAGATATACAAAGCAGAGTATTAAAACATTTTAAAATGTGAAAATTCCAACTGCTATGAGTTTGCCAAAACTTGATTTTAGCATGTTTCCCATTTATCGTAACATTTAAATTCTTTCCAAATTATCTTTCATTCAGATTTCAGCTTATTTTTGTTTGTGGCCATTCAAAAGAATAATGATGACAAGGAAGAAAATAAATGGTAGCTCAAGTTCCTCTTTTCTTCTTAAATACAACATCTTTAAAATTAGGTTCTACTTATGTATTCATTTATTTTTATAATATATATTTAAGGTATATATCATGATGTTTTGATATGTATAAACAAAGAGAAATACTGTTTTTCTGTTTGAATCAGTCCAGAATACAATGGACATAACAAAAGGCACATGGCAGGGCCATGGTTTGTAGACACCACTTGCCCAGATGAGAGGCCAGGCCCCTACAGACAGACTGAGCAGACTGGAAATCTCTGTGTCTCCTGCACTGTGCTCAGTCGTTTGCTTCAGGCTGTGAGGTTTGGCATGAGAATGCCTTCCTCGAATGTCTATTTTAAATGGGAAATTCACGTGCAGTGAACTCTCAAAAACCAATAATAAATCAGTGTCTCTTCCAAAATACATGCACATGCACCTATATGACAGTCTGACACGCCCTCACACACATACACTCACGTGCTCCTGTACGTGGAACCCTTCGTGTGTGGCAAGTTTGTGAAACCTATCTAATTCAAATTATTGGGCTCACAATTTCTATGCCACATGAAATATACATGAGTTGAAAAGTATGACTTTCGAGTCTGTAGGTTTTAGTTTATTTCTTCACAGCTGACCTTGCAAGTTTCTCCAATATGCACAAGTATCTTTTCAGGCAAACATTCCTTTTGCCTCACACCATTTAATTGACCCATGTTTCATCTGTAATCTTAAGCATATTTTCTCTTTTAAGAATCAACATACCTATCTCGGTAATAACTAATTCAGGTGATATTTTCACAAATTTTCAATCCTATGATAGCTACAGAGCACATAATTTAAACGGTGAATAGTTAATAAATAGGTATGTCCATGTTCATCTGGTCCCATCAGTGCATTTTGTACTTTTAGGAAAGATCAGAATATGCTCATCAAATGCTCTGAATCAGTCTTTCCAAATGTTTTTTGTGAGATGTTGATGACCCGAGTACCCATTTGTATACATGCATACGTAGGATAGATAGTCTATTAAAAAAGAGTAGTCTTATCAAATACTATGGAGTTGCACAATTCTTATTAGCATATCAAAGAATTGTGGAAAACACTTAGGAAAAACCAGCTTGCATCAAGTGTCCTAGTGTTGCTCTAAAGTATATTATCACAGAACTCATCAGTGTTCATTGAAGAGTTAAGATGTTTAGATCACATTTGATAGCAGCAAAGATTGCATTGTATATCAGGCTTGTTCTGAAGACTACGAAGTTCACACCTTACCTGTATTCATCCATGTAGTGGGATGGAGAAGGAGGTTGGACAATCAGCAGCCCAGGCACAATCAGTCAGTACAGGCATTACGAGGCTTCATACCCCACACTGCCCACCACACAGCTGGTGGCAAGCAACATGCCCAACACTGTACGAACTTTAGGTTGGAATGAATGAATATTCAAATCCTAGATATTCAAATCATCACAAAGGCTGACAGAAAGAAAAAAAGAAAATATTTAAAGGCCCTGAGATGGAGGAGACCTGGGCAAGAATGTCAAGGTGAAGAGAACTGAGGGAGTGGGGAGGAGGAGGGTGAGTCAGCAAGGAGAACAGCATGAGGCTCTGTAGGAGTATGGAGACCCCATCCAGGGATTGAAATGAGAAACTCACTAAGGATGTAGGTCGGTGTATGAGTCCATTCTCATGCTGCTATAAAGAACTGCCCAAGACTGGGTAATTTCTGAAGGAAAGAGATTTGATTGATTCACAATTCCACAGGGTTGGGGAGGCCTCAGGAAACTTATAATCATGGTGGAAGGGGAAGCAAACATGTCCTTCCTCACATGGCAGCAGGAAGGAGATGAATGGTAGGTGAGTGAAGGGGGAAGCCCTTTATAAAACCATCAGATCTCATGAGAACTGACTATCATGAGAATAGCAGGGGGGAAATTGTCCCCACGATCCAATTATTCCCACCACACATGGGGATTATGGGAACTACAATTCAAGATGAGATTTGGATGGGGACACAGCCAAACCATATCAGCTGGGGAGGGATGGGACCACATCTCCATCACTAGAAGAACATCAGCTTCTCTTTGGAGAAGAGAGGAAGCAGAGTCTGCTTCCAAAGCTGTTGTGGTGGCCCTGGCAGGAATGGGCAAAAGCTTGGTTTTCAGTGGCAGTGCTGTAGACAGATATGACTGGGCATCTAAAATTAAATAAATTGGAAGTGGAATTGACAAGATTTGGTGTTGTATGCGCAGGGATGATGAAGGAGGCATGTGCACAGTGACCCCAAGGTTTGGGATGAGCATCACTAGGTGGCTAAAGCACCACTGTTGAGAAGGGAACTGGCAAAGAGGGGATATGAGGAAGGAGAGGCAGATGAGGAGTAGAGCTTTGGGCAGGTTCAACTCGCTGTCTCTGAGATACCTGCAAAGACCCCAGGGCCACTGGCCACTGCACACAGGAGAGGGGTCTGGGATGAAGATTTACATGGTAATTATCTAATATGGTTTGGCTGTGCCCCTATTCAAATCTCAACTTGAATTGTATCTCCCAGAATTCCCACGTGTTGTGAGAGAAACCCAGGGGGAGGTAATTGAATCATAAGGACTGGTCTTTCCCATGCTACTCTTGTGATAGTGAATAAGTCTCATGAGATCTGATGGGTTTATCAGGGGTTTCCCCTCTGGCTTCTTCCTCATTCTCTCTTGCTGCCACCATGTAAGAAGTACCTTTTACCCTCTGCCATGAGTCTGAGACCTCCCCAGCCATGTGCAACTATAAGCCAAATTAAACCTCTTTTTATTTCCAGTCTTGGGTATGTCTTTATCAGCAGCATAAAAACTGACTAATACACTATCAGTATATGCACTTCTTTCTTTTAATCCAGCCAGGGAAGATGAGGATCTTGGGGACAGACTACACGGCAGGGAGGGTGGAAAGAGCAGGTGCAGTGTGCTGAGGCCTGTCCCCGGCCATCTGTGGAATTGGTAAACTCTGAAACTGTCAAGACAATTATTGGACTCTCAAAAGCCTTGTGGCTGGTAGTTCAACACAGCCATTATTAAACATTAAATTGTAGCCATTATTAAACATTAAATTATATAAGATTATAATTAAGCCACATCAAAACCTAGTGTGACAAACACTCAAAACTCATCATTTTCTATTTTTCCCTCTACATTTTGTTATTATGTGTGCCCTTGGGGCTGCTTTGGTGTATGGAATTTGCACGGTGGAAATGATGGTGTGCTAGCACACACCGCTTCCTATTTGCTCAGAAGCTTCACACCAGCTGCATGAAATCAGCCGTGGCTGGGCATTCACACACAGAAATTGGCAGGCACTATAAGTCAGGCCTTTCCCTCACCTCCTAGGTGAACTGATTGTTGAATATTCACCTGCACATCGCTGCTGGTCAAGTACCAAGCCACGACTAACTTAACACATATGGACACTCGGACAGCCAGGAATACCAAACGTACAGAACAGTTTCCAAGTAATTCACTTTCCAAGATAAAAGTAGAAGTAATTCCATTTTCTTAAATTCCATGACCACTTTCACCATACCCTGACCCAGCCTAACTCCACTCATCTGCAGGGTACAATTAGCCATGACACATCTGACGCATCCCCTACCCTTCTTCCATCCTCTGCAGGTCATCACACTCTCTTTTATTTTATCTGTGGTGAATGAACTCCAAGGGGCTGTATATGTGAAGTGGGCATAAAATCCCAAAGCTGTATTTAACCTTTTGCTTATGTAAGCCATAATATTAACATTGATATAGAAAAAA
>NW_016841755.1:4201751-4206751 GCF_001698545.2 Rhinopithecus bieti | reverse complement strand
GAACATGAAACTCTGGAGGAAACTGGCAAGGGCAGGCATGATGGGCCTGGAACATGACCTTGATTCCAGAGGTGAGCTTGAACCACCACATGCACTGTGCCAGATACTGTGACTGACAGGTGAGACATGCAATGTGCTCAGGGTGACTCTACTTGTGAGTCACCACCTACCCTGGTGGTAGAAAGAATGGGGATGTGGCAAGAACACAAAAGCACACACAGCAAAAGAAATAAAGAGGGTTATGGTTATCCTGCAAATCCAGACCAAAATATCTGGTGGAATTCATCAAGATACATTGGACTTTGTTCTCTTGGTTTCTATTCAACCAAGATAGAGGAGGAAAAATATGTTCAGCGATAAGATTTACAGGCTTCTCAATGTAGAACCGGTTGTTCAAAAGCCACTTCACACTTTCTAGCATTAAACCGGAATGAATTTTCTCCATGATCTTCTGTTTAGCAGATAATCCTAGCATGCAGCTATGATGACCTTAGAAATATATCCAAATTAATAAAAATAAAAATAATGACAAATTTTATATGATCATATCTGTGTTCTGTGATGCTCCTCAAAGCAAGCTGATGGCATAGACACAGCACAGCTCAAAGCCAAATTTCTGCATTAAAATACTTTGTCAGCAGCAGGGATAGCGCCAAGGTAGGATTTTCCTAAGACAAGTAGCTTTTTTCCTTTGCTTTCTAATCCCACAGTGACATGCAGCATGTCTGTATTTCCTTTGCTTTCTAATCCCACAGTGACATACAGAGATGAAAGGAACAGGACTGGGGTCTTGAGGGGAGCAGAGGCTGCCGGAGGACAGGCGAGTCACACTGAGCACAGATCTCATGTGTTTGGCGTCCTCAAAGATGCCTGTGCTCCCTGAACTCCTCGGTTGAAAGGAACAGAAGCAACTCTGGTTAATTTAAGCAGAAAGGCATTTTGGGGAGTTATTAGGGGCGTGCAGACTTCAGTAGGATGGAAGCCCAACTTGGGAAGGGTTGAGTGGTGGATGCGAGGGCGGGAAGCACAGAAATGTCTCAGATCAGGAGCGTCCCATCAGCACACTCCCTCCAGTCTCCCGCCTCCTCGAGACCTTTTCTGAAGACTCAAAGGCCTGGGAGAGACCAGCCGGTTTGCTTGGGTTGAGTAATGGGCCTTTCTTCTGACTGCACTCGGTAAAAAGGGGAGGAGGTAGTTAATGCATTCAGCTTCACAGCAGGAAGCAGGTACATGAATTTATCCTGCAATGCAATCGATGCAGGTGGAAGAGGCCATTCTCAGAGGAAACCTGGATGGAACCAGGACACTGCAGTGGTTTGGGGAGGGCTAGGGGATATCACTGCAGTGGTTTGGATAGAGCCAGGCCTGTTCTTTCCTGCTCCTGTATTCATTGCATTTCTTTTCTTTTTTATGCTCCAGTAAGGTCTATTCTTCCTGGCTTTACTGACATGATTGGACCATCTCGATTCATTTTGGGAGTCTGATGACCTTGTTCTTCTCCATCCATCCTCTCCTGGTCGAAGCTTGGCTCTCCTCACTTCTCCTTGCCATGACCTCTGAGTAAAGACACTTAATCTATTCATCTGGGGTCCATATCCAGCAGGGCAGTGTCTATTTTTCTCCATTAAAAGAAGGGGCCAAACACTACACCTGCCGGACTGAACGCTATACCTTCCTGATTGGGCAGTACGCCTTCACAGTTGAACACAATACTTTCCCAGTTGAACACTATACCTTCCCCAGTGGATACTACGCCTTCCCGATTGGATACTACGCCTTCACGATTGAACACTATCCCTTCCCTATTTAACATTATACCTCCCGATTGAACACTGTGTCTTCCTTACTGAGCGCTGTAGCTGTCTGATTGAACACTATACCTTCCTGATTAAATGCGATACCTTCCCGATTGAACACTATGCCTTCCTTATTGAACGCTATACCTTCTTGATTGAATACTATACCTTCCTGATTGTCATACGTTCTCTTCTCTCTCTCCTCTTTCTCTTAGCTTTCCTAAATTATAACTATTTGAGGATTCAAGCAAAAAAAAAAAAAAATGCATCGTAGCAATAAGGAAAAAAATCAACCATCTTCTTGACGAACTAAGTCTGCACTCACCGTGTCTATACTACAGAAAACCGGATGGGTGAAGGGTAGAGAGCCACGTGCTGACAGTGGCAGAGCAACAGAACCTTTTAAAAACACTGTGTCCTTAGGAGACACCCCCCCCATCCATGAGGTGTTTTCCTTTAAGATTGCTTTATGTGGCAGAGAAATCCACTTATCTTAAAACAAATAAAAAAGGATGAGTTTGGGTCCTTTGTAGGACCCAAAACACGTGGATGCAGCTGGAAACCATCATTCTCAGCAAACTATCGCAAGAACAGAAAACCAAACACCGCATATTCTCACTCATAGGTGGGAACTGAACAATGAGATCCACTTGGACTCGGGAAGGGGAACATCTCACACTGGGGCCTATTATGGGGGGGGAGGGGGGAGGGATTGTGTTGGGAGTTATACCTGATGTAAATGACGAGTTGATGGGTGCTGACGAGTTGATGGGTGCAGCACACCAACATGGCACAAGTATACATATGTAACAAACCTGCACGTTATGCACATGTACCCTAGAACTTAAAGTATTAAAAAAAAAAAAAAGAAAGAAACTCTTTTATTTTGGATTTTCTAATTCTTGTGGTTGACCATCCTTTCCAAATACTACATAGTAAACTGAAGCAATCACAGAATGATAGCAGAAAATGTCTTATTAAGCCGGTACTAATGATGATGATAACAATAGCTGGATATTTTGCTAGGGCCCAGGACTGCAGTTACAAAGTTAATGACAGAGTGTGACAATCTTAAATTGACATGATTCCTGATGTTACCTGGCCTAGTATTTCAGTTTCATTTGGACTCACATAACCATTTTTCAAGCTGTGAAATGCTCAAGTGCAGGGTAAGAGGCCACTCGCTTGTTTTTTCAGGCAGTAGCAAGCGCCAGGGCAGAAGACAGAGTTGAAGCAGTACCCAGGCAGGCAGCCGGGGCCCCTGAGTGCTGGAGCAGCACCTGAGGCGTCCACGCTGAAAACAGTCTAGAAGGGCACCCACAGGTCAGTGATGGCTAACTGGGGAGCTGGATGCAGTTGCTAAAGAGAATTTCAGCATCACTTACAACATTTATGTGCCATACACAGGAAATTTGTTCACATAAAACTTGTATAATTGAAAAATACACTTAAAGTTCATAAAATGCTGTACACATTTTAAAAAGTACTGTAAGGTAGAGAAACCAAGAGAGAGAGTTGTGCTTTGGAAGCTGAAGGACAAGTGACTGATTCAGAATGAGGCCTTCTGGAATGGCATGGGCAGCCAGGCAGGAGGTGTGGATCAGATGACGAGGTTTACCAGCTGCACGACCTTGGCCACGTTGCTTAAGGTTCATGAACTTCAGTGTGTCTGTCTATAGAAGAGGAATAATACCCTGTTTTTATCTACAGTTAACTTCAAAAGGAGTTCATGAATAAAAAAGAGAGGATTGAAATTGCTTTAAAAATGTAAAGTGTACCACCTATTTCAGCTGCTATGATTTGTATTAGTATCATATATAATTAAGGAAGGAAGAAACTATAAAAGTGTGTTCTTTGACTTTAGAAATCTAGGAATGCAAACCTTTTTTTCAGATATATAGAAATGGAAACATTTTCGACGTCAAACAGGAAGCTCACAGACACAATGATACTGCTGGGAAGAATCTTCTTGCTATTCATGACATTTAAAAAGCAAATGCTCTACTGCTAAGCATAGTCTAAATGCTCCCCACATGTTTTGTGAGCTCTTGCTTTGTAATATGTTACTAGGGATTCATGAAAGTATGTTTCCAAATGAAAAAGGAAATACATTTGATTTACGTTTTTTATGGTGAGAAACAAATTGTGGCTAATGATTACAAGAGCATATCAGTGAGCTGTGCTCACGCAAATTTCTGAAGAATATCGCCAAGGATGTTGCAATTTTCACAACAAGCTTAACATAGCCTAAAAGCTTTAAAATCATTTATTTGTTTAAACCAAGCTTTCAAATTATGAAATTAGAATTCTAACGCTCTATTTCCCTGCAAACAATCTCAGTTTTTTCATTGCTGTCTGCCTTAGTCTGGTCTAAAGAAAAAGGGAGCATTATCTCCATTGTAACCCCAAAGTAATCTTTCTCTTTTGCTTAGATTCTCATATTATTAGTTTAATATTATGAAAATGTTAATGTGATCTTAATTTCCTGAATAACATGTACAATAAGAGAAAATAATACTACTGCTTACTCAGCTGTCTATATAAATGAGGTTTCACATTTTCCCCACCTGTATAGTGACAGTATGTTTGTTAGTATATACTCTTTCTTTTAAAATAGAAAAGTGCACGAACAACAGAATTTTGTAAAGACTTTGGAGTTGGATCAATTTATACATATAAAATTATACATATATACACCTACATATATATGAATATATTCACCCACATATATTTATATGCTTAACCTTAGAAATATAGAAACAAAAACCTTTGCATATATATATCATATATGTGTATAATTATATATGATATATGTGTGTATATTTAATTACATCTTGTTCTCTGTGTATAAGAGATCTAGAAATCTCCAGAACAGCTAAAAGCATCCACCAATGCTCAGACCCCCAAATGTTAGATGTAGACCACATAATTACTTAGGGAATCTTGTTTACACATTTGAATGAGGAGCTTAGATTTCCTAGGAGAGAGGGATTTAATTAGGCCCTACTTTTTTTTTTGCTTTGTTTGCTAAATTTATTATACTTTATTTTTATTTATTTTTTGTGTGTTTTAAAATTATTATTATACTTTAAGTTCTGGGGTACATGTGCACAACGTACAGGTTTGTTACATATGTATACATGTGCCATGTTGGCTGCTGCACCCATTAACTCATCATTTACATTAGGCGTATCTCCTAATGCT
>NW_016841755.1:4155023-4201663 GCF_001698545.2 Rhinopithecus bieti | reverse complement strand
TTTTTTTTTGCTTTGTTTGCTAAATTTATTATACTTTATTTTTATTTATTTTTTGTGTGTTTTAAAAATTATTATTATACTTTAAGTTCTGGGGTACATGTGCACAACGTACAGGTTTGTTACATATGTATACATGTGCCATGTTGGCTGCTGCACCCATTAACTCATCATTTACATTAGGCGTATCTCCTAATGCTATCCCTCCCCTCTCCCCCCACCCCATGACAGGCCCCAGTGTGGGACGTTGCTCACTCTGTGCCCAAGTGATCTCATTGTTCAATTCCCACCTATGAGTGAGAAGATGCGGTGTTTGGTTTTCTGTCCTTGTGATAGTTTGCTCGGAATGATGGTTTCCAGCTTCGTCCATGTCCCTACAAAGGACATGAACTCATCCTTTTTGTGGCTGCATACTATTCCATGGTGTATATGTGCCACATTTTCTTAATCCAGTCTGTCACTGATGGACTTTTAGGTTGGTTCCCAAGTCTTTGCTATTGTGAATAGTGCCACAATAAATATACGTGTGCATGTGTCTTTATAGCAGCATGATTTATAATCTTTTGGGTATATACCCAGTAACGGAATTGCTCGGTCAAATGGTATTTCTAGTTTTAGATCCTTGAGGAATTGCCACACTGTCTTCCACAATGGTTGAACTAGTTTACACTCCCACCAACTGTGTAAAAGTGTTCCTATTTCTTCACATTCTCTCCAGTACCTGTTGTTTCCTGACTTTTTAATGATAGCCATTCTAACTGGTGTGAGATGGTATCTAAGTGTTTTAAAGTCGAATTTTGTTGAGGTACAGTTTATATAAAAGACACAAATCACGATTATCTATATTTATGCAGCCAGAACTACCAGTGTGGAGAATTGCAGAGAGTCTGGGATGCCACCCCACATGCAGACTCAGACTCACAGATTCATCTGCCTCCATTCCAGGGACACTGGCAGAAGACACAAGACTCTGGGGTCAGAGATGAAGGATACTTTACTACCCACAGCGATAGCACCATCCAGGGCATCTGCATGCATGTGATCTGCTGAGCCCCAATTCCTCCTGAGCAATGTGAGGGAGCTGGGTGATATCTGCACACACCTGGGCTGTGTTGAGAGAAATTCTGATCTTAGCGGATCTGAAACTTTCATAATGAACAGCAAGCATATCTACTCTTTGTTCCAGAGGGAGATATCATCTTTGGTTTTAGAAGCTGTTCACTCCGTAAACATCCTTGCAACTCCAGTCTAGAACAAAGAGCGGCATTCCTCTGTAAGGAAGACGTGCAGAAACATTACAAATCCACCAAATATTTTATTCCAACACTACCTCAGTCAAGGCAGAGACCATTTTAACCACCCAAAAAGCTTCATCATGCTGTTTCATGGTTAATACCCACCCACATATGGCCCCTGTTTACACGCATGTGTAATCTATGGTAACAGGGGCCATACGCAGGTGGGCCAATTTCCATGAAGGCCCCTGTTATCATAAATTTGTTTTACTAGTCCCTGAAAATCATGTAAATGGAATTATTCAGAGTATACACTTTTATGTCTGACTTCTTCTATGTTAAGTTATACCTATTGTTGTAGTTTTTTCTTACTGTTGTGCTGTACTCATTGTACACTTATACTACAATTTATTTAGCCCTCATTGTCAATGTGCATTTGGATCATCTGTACTGTTGGAAGATTATGAACAAAGCTTCTATAAACATTTGAGTACATGATTTTTGGCGAATATAGTATCTAATTCTGTTCAGGTAGGCCCAGTTAAGGAAGTACTTGATCATGGAGTAAACATATGTTTAGATTTAGTAGATATTATTCAAAAGCTTTCCAAAGTAGCTATGCTAGCTTAAAGTTTCACCAGCACTGTATGAGTGTTCCATTCTGCATGTCTGCCTGCTCTGTATCACCAGTCTATTTAATTTTAGCTATTCCAGTGGTACTAGAGTGATAGCTCACCATGGGTGCAATTGCCCTAATGAGTAATGATATACTAGTTATTAATTTAGATAGCTCCTATTGTAGACTGACTACTCAAGTTTTTTTACCGTTTTCAAAAGCAAGTTATCTGTCCTTTTTCTTTTAATTTGAAGGAGTTATTTACATATTCTGAAACAAGGCCTTTGCCAGATAAGAGCATCGAACACATATTCTCCTAGAGTACAGCTTGCCTTTTTTCTGTCAAAATAGTGTAATTTAATACACATAAATTTTTAAATGTAATCTCTAAAATACAGTGATTAAGTGATTTCTGCCCATCTCAAGGTTGAGAAGATATTTTTCTGTTTTCTTCTGGAAGACTTATAGATTAAAATTTACTTTTACTTTTATCACGCTTTTTCAGTTTAAGTTTTCCGTAGGTATGAGGTTGGTGTCAAGGTTTGTTTTTTCCACATAGATAGCTAACTAATTGACAGCTGTGGTTTGCCTATGTGTCTTCTCCAAAGCTCATGCTGAAATTTAATCCCCACTGTGGCAGTTATGAGAGGTGGATCCTTTAAGAGGTCATTGGGTCATCAGTTCATGGATTAATGGGTTATCATAAGAATGGGGCCAGTGGCTTTATAAGAAGCCAAAGGGAGACCTGAGCTCACAAACTCAGTCCCTCATCGTACGACACCGAGAGCCGACGGGGTGCGGTGGCTCACAACTGTAATCCCAGCTCTTGGGGAGGCTGAGGTCGGTGGATCATGAGGTCAGGAGCTCGAGAACAACACGGCCAAGATGGTGAAACCCCATCTCTACCAAAAATACAATAATTAGCTGGGCATGGTGGCAGTCGCCTGTAATCCCAGCTACTCGGGAGGCTGGGGAAGGAGAATTGCTTGAACCCAGGAGGTGGAGGTTGCAGTGAGCTGAGATTGCACCACTGCACTCTAGTCTGGGAAACAGAGCAAGGCTCCACCTCAAACATAAAAATAAAAATAAAAGATACCCAGAGCCACCTCCCTAGCAAGAAGGCCCTCACCAGATGTGGCCCCTTGACCTTGGACTTCTCAGTCTCCATAAATGTAAGACACATATTCCCCTTCTTTATAAATCACCAAGTTTCAAATATTCTATTATAAAAGAAGAAAACAAACAAACAAAGACACTGACCTAGCACCATTTACTAAAAAGAGTATTCTTTTCTACTAATTGTTCCAATACCTTTGTTATAAATTAGACTACTATAAATGTGTAGGTAACTTTCCTGAATTTGTAGTATGTAACTTTGGTCCACTTTTCTGTAATTATGTCAATGCCACACTGTTTTAATTACTGTAATTTTATTATATATTAATATTTGCTAATATAAGTCCTCTGACTTCATTGTTCTTCCTCAGTATGGTATTTTCTAACATAGGTCCTTTCCTTTTTTATAAAATTTTATTTATTCATTTATTTTGAGATGGAATCTTGCTCTGCCATGTAGGCTAGAGTGCAGTGGCATGATCTCAACTCACTGGAACCTCCACTTCCCAAGTTCAGGTGATTCTTCCACCTCAGCCTCTCATGCAGCTGGGATTACTAGTGTGCACCACCATGCCTGGTAATTTTTGTATTTTTAGTAGAGACAGGATTCCACCATGTTGCCCAGGCTGGTCTCAAACCCCTGACCTCAAGTGATCCACCTGCCTCAGCCTCCCAAAGTGCTGGGATTACAGGTATGAGCCACCACTCCTGGCCTGGAATTTCACATTTATATACATTTTATAATTAGCTTATCAATTATCAAACAAATACTAGGATTTTAGTGAGATTACATTAAATTGATGACTCATTTTGAGGAAAATGAACATTTTAACAAGGTGGAATTTTCCAAGTCACGGTAGGTACCTCCATTTGTTTCACTGATATTTAATTTCTTTCAGCAATATTTTGCAGTTTTCAGTATAGAGGTCTTTGACTTCTTTTGTTATATAGTTTGTAGATAACTGACTTATTTTTAATGTTATTTAAAAGTATTTTTTAAATTTCCATTTCTAGGATATAATTTTTTGTTTCCATTATATAAAATTCAACTATTTTACATAAAATTATATCCAGTTAACTCTTTAATTTAAATTATTAATTACAATATGTAATTTGTATATTTTCTATTTACAAAATTATGCCTGAAATTAATAGATTTTTTTCTCTCTCTCTTCCAATATTATGCTTTCTATCCTCGTGCCTATCGTCATTGTGCCTATTGTATAAGATAGGTCATCTTACACAAGATTGCACAGGTTGATGGTAGACATTTTTGTCTTGTTCCCAAACTCAAGGAAAAAATTATTAAGCATATTCTTAGCTGTAGGTGATATTTTTATACAATTGTTAAAGTTTCCTTCTATATCCTAGTTTTCTGAGAATTTACCATTAATGAATGTTGAGTTTTATGAAATATTTTTCTCATAATTCTGAGATCATGTGTTTTTGTTTTCCTTTATTCCACTGAAGTGGCAAATTACATAGATTGATTTTCCAATGTTAAACCAAATTCATGTTCATGAAATATAACTCTTGGTTATGATGTATTAAACTCTGTGTTTATTGCTAGGATAAATTTGCTAATATTTTATTTAGGATATTGTGTCTATGCTCACAGAGGGTTTGGCTTATAATTTCCCTTTATTCAATTTTGGTTTCAAGTTTCTATTGGCTTCATAAAACAAATTGTAAAGTATTTTTTCATTTTGTATACTCTGAATTGAATTTTGTAAGATTGGTATTAAATGTCTCTAAATATTTAGAAGAATTTACAGTGAAGCTATTTGGAACTAGAGTTTCTGTGAGACAGTCTTAAATTAGAGACTATTTCTTTGATTGCTCTAAAACCATAAAATTTTCTATTTTATCTCATGTCTGTTTTGGTAAATTGGATTTGTTTACACATCAATTTTATTTAAATTGTTAAATGTATCGACATAAAATTTGTTCAAATATTCTGTCATTGTTTTAATGATTAATTTATGGTATTGTTTCTTTTATATTTCTGGTATTTCTTATTTATTTTACCATTTTGTTTTCCTAATTAGTTTTGTTCAATGTTTATTATTTAATAATTTTGTAAAAAATAAAACTCTGGTCTTTGAAAATTGTGAGGAGAGCAATGTCAGCAGTGTGGTTAAATAAGAAGTTCCAGTCCTCATTCCCTCTACAGAAACACCAATTTAAAAACAAAGAATGGATGAGAACATCTTCACAAGAGTTCTGGAATCCAGTTGGAAGTTTTCAGTACCTGCGTGGAATTCAGAAATAGGAAAACAATGCATCATGAGTATAAGAACAGTTTCACTTGACTCACTTCATTCGTCTCCCAAGACTGCAGAGTATAGCTCTGAGAGCAATTCTTTTGGCGTGGAAGTTTTTCCATGGTGAAAAGAAAGAGCAAATGAGCATCCAGATTCACTGCAGACCCGAGGGTTGGGCCTGCCCACTCATACAATTTAGCAGCAAGCTCTGCCAAAGGCCCCAAGACTTGGCCCACCCCAAATCTCTAGATGGACTAGAGGGCTTTCCCGGGCAGGGCCAGTCTGTAAAAACTGAAAGAGGTGTCTACTTCTTCAAATGCACAGACACCAATGCAAGGCTCCAAAGATCACAAAGAATCCAAGAAGCATGGCACCATCAAATGAACCCAATAACACTCTAGTAACTGATACTAAAGAAATAGAAATCTATGAACTGCCTGACCAAGAATTTAAAATAGTCATCTTAAAGAATCTCAATGAGCTATAAGATATTGCATATAAAATAAAATAAGGAAAACAATACATGAATAAAATTTTTAAAATTTTAAACATTCCTCAAAGATATATAAATTATAAAAAGAACCAACCTAAAATTCTGGAGCTGAGAAACACAGTGACTGAAATAAAAAGTTCAATAGAGAGCTTCAACAGCAAAGTTGATCAAGCAGAAGAAATAATCAGCAAGCCCAAAGGCAAGTTATTTGAAGTTACTTAGCCAGAGGAATAAAAGAAAGAAAGAATGAAAAAAGAATGAAGAAAACTTACAGAACTTATGGAACATTATCAAGGAAAACAATATAAGTTTTAGAAAGAGAAGGGAAAGAGAAAAGAGAGGAAAGCTTATGTAAAGAAATAATGACTGAAAACTTCTCAAACCTGAGGAGGGAAATAGACGTCCAAATTTATAAATCCTAAAATACCCCAAATAAATTTTATCTGAAGGGATTTATACAAAACATGTTATAATTGAATTATCCAAATTCAAATAAAAGAGCATTTTGAAATCAGCAAGAGAAAAGGGACTTATCACATAGAAAGGGGCCTTAATTGCAGTATCAGTGGATTTCCTGCAGAAGCCTTGCAGACCAGAAAAAAAATGGGATAAAGTATTCAGAGAACTAAGAGAAACTACTAACCAAGAATACTACATCTGGAAAAACTGTCCTTTACAAATGAAGGAGAGAGAAAGACTTTCCCACACAAAGACTGAAGAACATTGTTATGACTAGAACTACTTTATAAGAGGTTCTAAAGGGCATCTTCACATTGACTCAAAAGAATGCTAAACAGCAACATAAAAGCAGAAAGTGTAAAGCACACCAGTAGAGGTAAATATATAGACACATATAGAAAAATAGAATGCCGTAATAGTAGTGTGTCAATCACTTTTAACTGCAGTAAAAAAATTAAAAGACAAAATTATTAAAGATCACTTTAACTTCAAAAATTGGCTAATGAATATACAACATAAAAATAAGTAAACTCTGACATCAAAGAAATAGTATGCATGTGGGTGGGAGGAAGATTGTAGAGTTTTTGTGTGCAATTGAAGTTCAGTTGTCATCAACTCAAAATAGAATGTTGTAACTGTAAAAAATTTTAAGCAAGACCAAAGGCTAAAAGAGCCTAGCATAAGATTGGAAATCCAATACTGGGACATAATTTTGGGATAATAAGTTTAATTCTGAGGTAGACATGGTTCTCTATCAAAACTGTGCCTGTGTTAGGAACTAGATTAGCAAGACATTACTATTTCTTGAGATGAACGTTATTTGTCAAACCCTGGAGAATAGCTCTTCAACACAACGTAGCAACGAGAAATAACGTGAATAGTAGATCATTGATCCTCTCTGTTTATGTGGGCCTGTGGGTAGACACCTATTGTCCTCCATTTTAACTGAAACCTACACCCCAGGTGTTTGAAAAAAAGTCAAAGCAGGAGGAGGGAATAAAAATTATAGCTACACTTGCAACAAAAAAATGCATGTGTTTGATTGAATTGTTATAGGAAATAAAAAGTGATGAAAGTCTGCAATAAATATTCCTAGGCATCCCCATGAGTCTGGCACATTTAAAATTCTGAGGCTATAATAATGAATAAAAACAGACACAGTTTCTGCTTTCATGGAGTCAAATAGTCTAGTGATGACTGTATTTTGTAGTCCAATGATACATTTCTAAAGAAGCTAAAGATGTTATGCCTGAGAGAATTCTCTCACCATTGCACATTCACAATAACAATTTGCTTCATACACACTGTCTTTTTATTAAGGGATGCATCATCGTGAAGTATTTCTGAAGCCATTTTAAGCAACAGTTAGGGATTCAAACCTGATTTAGCATTCAATCACATGCAATGTTGCCAATGCAAATGACACAAATGGGGTGAAAATGGTGAAAATCAGATGAACAGACAGTGTCCACCCCAGGCTAAAAAGAGCAGTGAACACTATAAACTATTTCATACTGACTTCCTTGCCTAGAAGCAGACAAGTTTCTTCTGACACTATGAAGTTTTCCCCTGCTTATAGACTATTCAAAATCTGAGAATACGTGCATATTGAAGTAAAGGAAGCACATTACCTACATCTTCTTAACATTTTCCTGAACTAAACTTATTGAGGTTTTCATCTAAATATAGAAGTATGAACCTCTTATTTCTCATTTGCTTGTGTTTTTGGAGAGGACCCTAGACTGTTTTCTGAGCAAATATTAATAATCTATATTAAATATAAATTAATATAATTTATCAATGGTGAAAAAATAATATTTGTGTTGATTTCCTGAAAATTATCCTCAATTTTCCTCTTAAAATAATCCAAGATGGCCAAAAGCCACATTCCTAGACCTCATGCATTTGGAACTATGTAAAATATTTTGTCTTTACGGAACTCCTCTTATTACGTTGTTGTTGGAATATAGTTTTTTGTTTGTTTTAGGAGTTTTTTTAAACTTTTATCTTATTTTATTTTTTTAAAGCCAGAATTTATTTATATTTAAAAATGTTCAAGAGACTTTTAAAAGGCCCAATGATCCACATAAATCTGGTTTCATATAAGATTTTAGGAGATGTTTTTAAAAATAAGCCTTAACAAATACACTATTGTATTAGCAGAAGAGTGTTGGCATATTAAATGAATACATGAGGAAGGTTCTCTCTAGTCTCAGCATCACGAACACTTCCTTCCCTAGAGCAACAGATGTGTCTTTGTCACTTGGATATTGGTAATGTCCTAAACTATCGTATTTTGTTCTTTATTTTGCTAGGGCATTTAGAGTAAAAGCATTATGAAAAGCTTGGATCTCGATCTCAGGGCATTTGTATTGGGTCTTTGTACTGATCTTTTCCTTGGTTTCATTTAACTTCCCTAATGTTATTTCTCTTTCTTTTCAATTTCTCACTCATTTTCACATTCTTGTAATTTTCACATTTTTGTATGTTGCTTAAAATCATTTGATGAATGAGAAAAGAACACAGGAACAGAAATATACACAGATAAATAACTAGCCAATTACCCAGCTATATTTTCTCTGTTTAAATGACTTTTGATGGGGCGTATTCACTGAAGTACCTGGCTGCTTTGAAAACAGGTGGTAAAGAATAAAATTATCTACTCGGTCCTGGGAGACAATGAGGAATGACTCAGCTAGCAAATGACAGTTCCCTGTACATGCAGCATGAACGATGGCCCAGCCACTGAGATCAAACACGGAGGAAGAGGAAAAGCAGCATGAGGCAGATCTGAGCCTCCAAATAACACAGAGAACGGTTTTATTGGAATGAAAAAGAAATTGGATCTAAGCTCTTTGAATGGGAATGCCTGTTGGGATGTTGGTGCTTCTGTTGAGTGGTGGCAGTGTGGTAATACAGTTATTTAACATTTGAACTCTGAGTACTTGATGCTGAGAAGAACCAAGCGGAGAGAGTGCTGAGAGAGGCACCCCAGGCAGCAGGGGGACGGGCCATTGCGAGCAAGAGGAAGGCTGGAAGCCACACCAGATTGCACTTTGTTACAAAGCCAACAGAGAGCAAGTCGTCACCCCTTTTAAAAATCTTGTAACTTACATTTAAAAATGAACTTAATTACTTAAGTTAAATTTATATTTAAAAAATTAATTGAATTTCTGCTGTATTGATGAAAAGCATGTAAATATTGACTAAATCATCTTCACACACTAAAGAAATAGAATCAAGGATGAAACAGAATTGCACATGCGCACACACATACCCCACACATTATTTATCTCCTTATAAAAATTTAATCATTGTCTTCAGAAAATTATTGGCAAATCACAGATATTGGAGAATGGTTTTACATTACGAAAGAAAAGATGGTCCTTAAGATTAACTTCCTTTATTATAATTATGCAAAGCTAAGTGTTTTGTGCAATTTTTAAGTATTTAAAGATATGAGTAGAATCATGTTTTGTTGTTTTCAAAGCACATGATAGATAAACTCCTTCATGCATCTCCATTTAACTGCCTTACCCAAGTAGCCAATATGCTCTAGTCCTTCTTTAAACTTTAGTCTGGACATGCAAAACTCAGGCTGGCATCAGAAGCCATGGGCCCACCCCAACTGCTAGGCACACTGACTCCACTGCTGGGGCTTCAGACTGACTGGGTGGCATTTACTATTTTCAGCCCCAATATTCTTTATGCCAGTTATTTACATGATTTAATAGTGAAAGTTTTATTGAAATAATATTATATAAACCTTTAAAATAGGAGTAAAAAAGTGCTTTATATCGACGAAAACATGATTTATTCTTCTATAAATACTTGATAACTGAGCATTTAGAATTGATTCACTAAAAAAGTATTGACTGTGCCGAAAATTGTGAAAGACTTACAAATTCGCATTAAAACCTAGAAGAACCTGCTCTGTGATAGCTCTGCCAGCATCTTCATATTTTAATTCCACCATAAGCAAACCCAACTTCTGAACTGTAGATAATGCCTTACGGGGTTATTTATGCAAATATACATACGTATCCCATACTTAAAAATAGGAAAAAAAAATAGCCCTACAACTAAGGTTAAAAGAATAATACACATGCATTTGTTTTAAATTAAGTATTTTTAATTATATATTTTAGTCACCCATTGTAATTCATGTTGTTTTACCTACAAACAAGTCACAATTTTGCAAGATAAAAGACTTTCAATGTACATTACTGACTAATGTAGCCTTCTTTCATAACAAAATAGTCTTTCATATTCAAAATATAAACTTTTGAAGTGTGCTATTCACAAAAACATATCCAGATATGTATTTTCTTCACATTTAGAAACTGTCCTTCTCAACTAAAATGGATTGTAAGTTTTCTATGGGTTTAGCTAGTTGAAATAGATAAACATAGCTCAGCATAAATACAGCAGAAGCAACCTAATAATTGTGGAAGTGTCAAAAAGCGCTCAGAGAAGCAAGCAGGAGTTGGTTTTCATGATGATGGGAACATAAAATGTTACACACACTCTGGAAAATAGATGGGAAGTTTCTTAAAAAACTAAACATACAACCACTCACTATATGACCCAGCTCTGCAGTCCTGGGCATTTATCCAGGAGTACTGGAAATGTGTTCGCACGGAAACCTATGTATGAGTGTCCATAGACTTACACGTAACAGCCCTAAGCTGGAAACAACCCAGGTGTCCTTCTGCAGTTGAATGTTAATAATTAACATATTGTGATACATCCGTACCATAAAATTGTGTGCAACAATCCCATTGAGTGAATTATAGATTCACATAGCAACTTGGGCAGATCTCAAGGGCATTATACTGAGTGAAAAAAGCCAGTCTCAAAAGAGAACAGGCTGTATGATTTTATTCAAGTTTTCACAGATGGAGAGTGGATTAGCGGCTGCCAAGGGTTGGGGAAGCCAGGAGAGAAGGAGTTGGGTGGGACAATGAAATGGGTGCTTGCAGAAAACTGTGAAGGATCTTCTGTATCTTCTAGAGTAGTTCAGAGATCAATAGCCTTCTCTGTCATTCTGCTTGACCAATATCAAAATCTTTCTTTAGTTTTGTTTTGTTTGGTTTTGTTGTTTTGTTTTTTGAGATGGAGTTTCGCTCTTGTTGCCCAGATTGGAGTGCAGTGGCACAATCTCGGCTCACTGCAACCTCTCTCTCTCGGGTTCACACAATTCTCATGCCTCAGCCTCCCCAGGAGCTGGAATTACAGGTGCACGCCACAACACCCGGCTAATTTTTGTAGTTGTAGTAGAGACAGGGTTTCATCATGTTGGTCAGGCTGGTCTCAAACTCCTGACCTCAGGTGATCCAACCGCCTCAGCATCCCAAAGTGCTGGGATTACAGGTGTGAGTCACTGCCCCTGGCACAAAAATCTGTGTTTAGTTTTTAATTTACCTAAGTAAAATTTACCTATTAAAGTCCAGAATAATTCTCCTATAGGAACAGAATTTGCTGCATTTCATTATTTCTCAGAGAATTGAGAGGTAATTTTAAACTGAGCAGGGCTTGGAAAACTCCAGAAATTAATTTTGAGCATACAGTTTGCACTATGTATACAATGTATTTGATCAGAGAAATGATAATATCTGTGGGTTGAATTAATGAGCAATAAAGTAAATTGGGAGTGTCCCTGGCATTGGGGTGTTCAGGAGACCATGAATGACGCAATTGGTGCCGAAGGGAAGGTCTCACCCAGGGACGCCCCTAGAGGTAGCACTCACTGTAGACAGGGAGCAGCTATGGATGGTCTAGGTGGATTCTCTAACAACTTCACTAGCAACCGATCCCCAAGTTGAAGGGCTTCTATCTATCCTTTGAATCAATTACAACATTTGTTTTTCCCGGATCCAAATAACATTTGTTTAAAAATGGTTAGCAGACAGAAGACTGCTGGAAGTTAGAAGGCTTAACATGTTTTGCCTTGAGTCAATTACAAACTATAGTATTGTCGTCCACCAGTCACCATCACATCAACAGAGCCAGTCGGTTTTGCAGTGCAACCATGGTCCCTGTCACACAGTGAATTCCCACCAAAGTTGTGGAGTTGAAGTCTATCCCCAAATGGGGCTCTGTTCTGGGAGGCTCTAGGTGATACGACCAAGAGGAAATTAACTGAGGATGCTCTAAAGAGTTGGTTTGGCCTTAGCCTTACCCTAGTCAGGAAAAGCCCACCATGGTCTCAGATTTACCTAGTCAGGAAAATTTACCCAGTCCAGAAAATTCCACCATTGTCTCCGATATTAAAATTAATCTTTTTCTAAAATTTTAATTTTTTGCTACAAATGGGCTCTTAAATGATCCTGGATTAAGTCAGAATCTCAAGTTCACCCTGAATTAGACTTAAGCCCAGAAGACTTGGCAAATAGTCTGGAATCTGCTGTGGATCACATAGAATTTGTTTCTTGGGAAACTGGAATGGATTGGACATTGTTTCCCAAGCCCACGTGCCCACCTGCAAACTGGTGGTCTTACCTGAGAAAAACGTCTTTGCAGATGCAACCAGGTTATGATGAGGTTCTATGGATTAGGGTGGCTCCTCATACAGTGACCGATGTCCTCACAGTTTAGACACAGGGACCCAGAGGCACAGAAGGAAGAAGACCACGTGAAGACGGAGGGAGAGATGGGAATGGCCTGTTCACAAGCTGAGCAACACCAGCGCCTGCAGGCAGCGACCAGAGGCTGGAAGCCAGGCAGGGAATGGGTTCTCCCCAAGAGCCCCGGGGAGGAACCAATGCTGCCAACACTTTGATCTTAGACTCTGGTTTCCGGAACTGTGAGAAAAGCCATTTCTGTTGTTTTTACAACCCTGTTTGTAGGAATTTGTTACTGCAGCCCAGGAAATTCATCTAGAAGCAAATAGCTTTTCAAGTTTCCACTCTGCATCTTTTCTTTCTCTCTTTCTCCCTCTTTTCTTTGTTGACTTTGGCTTGGCCACTGAGGTGTTAAGTCAAAGCTGTGGGAAGATTTTAGACACTGGACACTTTTCCCCATTCTCCGATACTCCCCCAGATGTCCCTCTCGGCCCAGCTTCTTGATCCTGGCGTTACGTGTTGTGAGGCAGCTCCTGCAGGTCTCCGTGCTCCCTGGGGCACTCTGGGCTCCAGGCTGGAGCCCCTGGACACTTACATTACCCCCATGTCCCACCTTGCCGAGCAATCCCAGTTTTACCTCTCTCCCCAGTGAGGTGACTAATGATACCTGCTCCCTCTCAGGCATGTCCTCCTCTGGCAGGTCCCCCTGTGGGTTCTGGTCTCACCTCTGCCACTGCGTGGGTTGGCACAGTCACTGAAACTCCTTCAACCGCAGCATCCTCATCTAGATAGTGGAGCCGTAGCATGTGTTTCTAATATTGCATCCATTGAGCTAAGATACCTGCAAAAAGAATTTAAAAAGCCAGGGGCTCTTCAGGTATGACAAAGTGGTTATGGACGGAATCATTAATGTTGATCTCTTTCTTTACAGAGCCTCAGGCCAGAGATTTCAAGAGCATGTCTAATGTTCTGCCTGACTATGATTTTGGAGGGAACACTTACTTACACAAATGTCAGACTTGAGCATGGCACTGTCCTTTTTTTTTTTTTTTTATAGGACTCTTCAGTATGTGGAGAACAGTGATTCCCTGGTCATGTAATGAAAAGATCAGTACGAGACAGGAAGAGGGTAGAACAAATACTTGAATAAATATTTAGTGATTCATGAGAGTATTCAAAGGATTTTCTAAATAATACTCTTCATCAGGCCTTCCAGAATCCTACCTGGAAGAGGGAACAGTATGAATTACAAAAACAAACAAACAAACAAAAAAAGCTTCTTAACACACCTGCAGCCACGCAGCCACTCTTCTAGGACACACCCCCCAGTTATCTCCTGACTCATCAAGGACGGTCAGAGAGAGCTCTGTCTGCTTGTCACAAATGATAGTTTCTTCCTCTTTAATTTCTCCTAAGAGCATAAGAAGTGGATACTTCTTATCATTAATGGATTTTCAATCACTTGCCTTTCTCAGTTTTTTTTTTTTTTTTTTTTTTGAGACAGAGTCTCGCTCTGTCACTGAAGCTGGAGTGCACTGGTGTGATCTCTGCTCACTGCAACCACTGTCTTCTGGGTTCAAGTGATTCTCCTGCCTCAACCTCCCAAGTAGCTGGGATTACAGGTGTGCACCACCACACCTGGCTAATTTTTGTATTTTTAGTAGAGACGGGGTTCCATCATGTTGGCCAGGCTGGTCTCGAACTCCTGACCTCAGGTGATCCAACAGCCTTGGCCTCCCAAAGTGCTGGGATTACAGGTATGAGCCACCATGCCCAGCTGTTTCTTACATTTTATGTGTTTTTTCTTTCCTACGTTCTCAGGAAAGCCACTTGTTTAAGAACTTTGGCCAGGTTCAGAGCTTCTGTGCATCAGGGGAACCCGTGTGCTTATTACAATGCCGATTCCCAGTTTCCCACATCTGCGGAGTAAGAGCGCAGGTGCCCGTGTTGGGAACACAGTGGTTCCCACGCACCCAGGAAGGGAGGAGAGCACATATGCTCGAATTGGACACTTGTCTGCTGCTGTTCCTTTTTTCCTTTTACAAACCCTTCTGACCGACTGTTGATTGGATTTTACAGTCCTGTTTCAGAAGCTCTTCCTAAACTTTTTACACGGAGAAATTGTATCTCAGGCATCTGACTGACCACATGGCCGCTGACTGGGGACCCAGCTGTGATTCACCTGCCCACCCAGGTGACCTGGCTCCCTCCTCCTGAGAGGTGCCCAGTACAGAGACTCGGTCCCCTCCAGCTGAGGCGGATTCAGGGCCATCACGGAATCCTAATTTAAAGCCCCCTGGGGTGATTTGCGATGGAGGGCGCCGGCGGCACAGAGCACGGAAATTAGTGCTCAGGGTCTGGCTGAGAAGCTATTTGTGTAGCTGGGCACATCGGTGTAATTAAGGAAGTGGGTCACAGTGCAGTTTCAGGCAGGTCATCAGGAGCCAAGAGTGTGAGATGTTCAGAAAAGAGTTTAAAATATGTACAACTAAACCCAGTAACACTCATCCTGAAGTAACCGCTCTGTGTGTGGCTGGGGCTGCTGGTCACTGACCCAGCCTGTCCTGGCTCCCTGGATCCCCCACATTGAGCTTCAGGCTCAGACCCCAGGAGCAGCGTGGACATCCATGCCCAGGTCCCCTCCTCTGCCAGGTGCCGGCCACCTCGTGTCTCTCCGTCTGAGTGTTCAAGGCAAAATCACAGAAAGGCAGGAAGAAAGGAAGGAAGATCAGGCTGGAAGGAGCTTCCAGGCAGGTCCAGCGGAGTGGGTGGTCAAACAATGGGAATGAAAATTGGGGGATTTAAAGAGAAGCCACAGAAGTTGGCTGAATTTCACAACTTTGGTGTTTCCTCTCTCCTATACATCTCAGTTTCCTCTCTGGTTCACAGCTTGCAGCGTGTGCAGCAAACGCCGGGGAGGCATCCCTCCTTCAGGAAACCCTCACCTTAGACATTCCATTCCCGCTGCTTTTTTCAAACTCCGGCTGCGCGCTTAGAAAAACGCTGGTCTCTTTATCTTCATTCCCGTGCTAGGTTGTTGCTCACTGTAACTGTTACAGATGGTAACTGAACACAGTCACTGATGAGTGTAAATCTGTTTAAAAAATAAACTCCTTCGTGGCTGTCCAGGAATTCTGGTTGAACTTAGTGGGCTGAAGTGGTAGACATGTCTTATAATTGGACGTCATTTTAAAGAAAAATTTAAAATGCTGGGTAACTGGCAGGACGGCTGCTGGGGGAATGGGCAGGACAGAGGTGTCCTCCCACCGTCCCCCACCTTCCACCCCCAAAACTCAGTGCATTTCTCCCACTTGACTCCAGAAATTGTGGCACTCTGGATAGCATACTCCTGTTCTGCGCTCCCACAGTGTGTGGCCAGGGTGCCCTCGGGTTTTTCAAGCCCCAAGAAATAGGGACTGCTACAAACAAAGACAGGGAGGGAGATGGGAAATATTTTTTCAGCATTAATTGCTTAGATTCAGATTTACTGAGACCTATTAAAAATAAAAGATTCAAATATGGCTTTCTGGGACTGAGTTTCTCTTTTTTCCTTCTTTCATCGCAGTCACATTTTGTAAAGTACTTTATGATAGATTTTAAAAACTGTCCAATTATATATTTACCCAATAGTCCTTAATTACAGACTATCATGTAATTACATAATTATGGACTTTTAGAAATGCTTAGTATTTACTCCATAGTCCGTAAGGAGCTGTTGTGGACTATTGTGCAATTGTATAATTAGGGATGTTATAAAGTGCATGTTATCTATTCAATAGTTTGAGCCATTATAGTCTGTCATGTCAAGCTCTCCTCAAAGAATGTTCTGGTTCCTGAACCACCCATCAGCTGGAAAACAGGGGCTTCCTTGGAATCACCATTGTCCTGGGCCCTGGTGGGGAATATGCAACCACGGTAAGTGTTTGTAAATGGAACCCACAAAACAGGACTATTAGTATAAATATGATTCATCTTAAAGAATATTTTGGGCTATAACACATATTTTTATCCCAAAGTCATCTAGTTAAACTATCTGAGAAGAAACATATTTTGCCTTTAAGGTAATAGACGTGTTGCTCCAAGAAAGGGTTAAGATGAAGCCCTGAAGACAGAAGCCACCGTAGTTAGGGTTGTAACTGAACACAGTCACTGATGAGTGTAAATCTGTTTAAAAAATAAACTCCTTCATGGCTGTCCAGGAATTCTGGTTGAACTTAGTGGGCTGAAGTCGTAGACATGTCTTATAATTGGAAGTCATTTTAAAGAAAAATTTAAAATACAGAAATGCTGCTCATCATATACAAAGTGATCTGGTCCCAGGTCAGTGGATGTTGCATTTTAAATTATGTCTGCAGCAAAGGTGATGTGCTCGCAGAAGACCAGCCACAGGTGAAAGGGAAGGATTTACTTAGTGGAAATCTTTTGTTTCCAAAACAACCAGAGAGGTCCCAGGATTTGCTACAGGTCATTCTATCTGCTAGTGGGTTATTGAGATGACAAGATACCTACTCATCTCTCTCCATGAGTCATCATGTACACTGGCCTCCCGCCAGTGTGATTTTCGTTTGTCCAGGTCTGGTTGCCTGTGTCTCTGTGCTAAGTGCTGGCATCGTCTCATGAAAGACTGTGTTTAGGAGACATTCTGCAACCATGAGGATTCAACCAACTTAAAACCTGCACCACACTGGGGCAGCATTTCCCCAACACCCACCGTTGTCTAAATTCAGTGGTTTCGGGAGGAAGAAAGAGAATGCCCCACCCCCAACACACACATACACACATACATAGATATGCACATACATGCACGTACACACATGCACACACATACACACATATGCAAACACACAACGGTGCACACATATACACACATGCACACACATACATGCACATGTGTGTGAACACACAAATGCACACATGTATACACACATGCACTTACAAGCGCACACACATACACAGATGTGCACACACATACACACATGCACACACATACACACATGCACACACACAAATCTGTAATTCTCCTTTTATCCTTTTAGGACCTCAGAGCATACAGGAAAAAGTGTCTGGTCCCAAATTAAAACATTGTATTGAGGAGTTTTTTAAAGTGAGTCAGGTTATTCCTCAGATAAATCAAGCAGTTTCTTACCATCTTTCCACTTGCTTCATGTGACGTGTCCTCGAGATGGTGATCCCCTACCCCCGCCATAAAAGGAAGATTTTCATTCTGAAATAAGACAAGAGCAATAATAAAATTGTATTTTCAATTGCCAGAGAGCAATGTGCTGAAAGAGCATGACCCTCGTGCAGTAAATATACTTCCTAACCATGGGGGTCATCGGAACTTTGGATGTTTAAAAGGTGCAATAAAAACAGATTGCAAGGACATCCTTATCATGTACAATGAGGAGTGGCACACCATTGACAGTGTCCCTGGAGTAGTTCACCACGCCTCGTGCACCCCCATGGCTTACAGGCGAGCAAGGAAGTCCACATCGGGTGCAGGCACCAGGTCCTCACCTTTCAAGAGCTGATATGTGCACAATAATTTCGCCGTGATTTGGAAGTGCTTGCAGGCAGCAGGATAGAAAAGCAGAAAAGAAAACAAAAACGCGGATGAGTGAGATTTTTGGTTCATTTCGGGATGTCAGAGAAAGCATCTTCACTAGCCACCAGGTTAGGTCAGCCAATGGATATGATTAAAGGGGTGGAGTTTGGAGTTTTTAATGAACAAAAACTCACAATGGCTTGTCAGTAATTGCATTTTAGCAAAGGCTTCATACCATGATTCTGAATTCAAGTGGATGCAAACGGGAGTGATCCAGGGAACCCACACCCATTACTCTTTCAGCTTTCACGGTGTCCAGAAGTTGTTCCGTCTACGGCAGATCGGGTGGCAAGAGATGAATGAGATGATGTCGGCCTGACTGGTTTCGTGCAAGGAGGCAGCACACTTCCTGAGGTTTCATTCATTCGCCGGGGAATAAAACTCCACTGTCAAGAAATACCACTGTAAGCCACAGATGTAGTTGTCTTGGGGTCCGGGTCCGTATTTCATGCAAATTTCTGCAGAAACCAAAATCGTGTCTCCTTCAGAAGGAAGTGCAGGGTGGTTTGCATCCATCTTTCTTCTCAAACGCACTCACAGTGTTCTGTGTGAAACCCCATTCTAGGTGATCCCATGACCCTGGGGAATTCGTTCACAGACTTCACCACTTATTAAAAAGCGAAATGAAAGAACCGGAGAAAAGAAACATCTTGCTTTTTCCGCTTTCAGCGCTCCACAGTATTAACAGTATGAGGATCATTATTTTGTCTTTATTCCATAATGGCCATGATGCAAAATTATACCAGACACAAAATTCTTCTCCACAATGATGTCTAACTCGCTATTAAAACTTCACGTGATCCTGAAACACTGTATTTCTCAGGAACAGAAAGTACAAACACGATTCAGTAAGAACCCAGATACCTGCTTTAAGCTGAACAGCTCAGACCACAGTGCAAGGCGGAGGGCATTTTTCCCCTGCTTAATGGCCTTGAGTTCCTGCTCTGTAGTGGGCACTTTGTTAAGTCCAGGGAACTCAGAGGAATCAAAATGCTTCTTCTCTCAAGGAATGTACAGTTTAGGGAAAAGGCAAAAATAAGTTAATATTCCAAAAAGTACTGGGGGAAGGGCACAGAGAGCCCAAAAGACCACAGGAAAAGGGATGTCTAGGATGCACTGGGGGGTCATGGAGAGACCCAGAAGACAGAGCACTTCAGAGCAGGTAGGATGGCTTGTTAGTGAATGCCAGCAGAGCATTGGTGCTGTTTGCTTGGAGTATCTTCACTGATTCAGTACACTTTGTTTTGAGGATGTTAAAATGTGAAAACTTGCAAGCCCCAATGTCAACAGTGTGTGGTCAGGCAAATATATATTTACAAAACGTCAGCAAATGCATTCTAAGATATTTAGGAGAGACGTATAATTCAATGAATGTATCCTTGGCAAAATCGAGGCCTATCCATGGAGACGCAGAGAGCGACTTTGGCTCTCCCGTTTAATAGGTAGCAGTGCAGTGACTGCCGATGTGGGGCGATGGGCTGACGGGAACTGCACACAAGAATCTGCAAGTCAAACCCGCCCAGAACCCCAGTGAAAATGCGCGTTTACCTGACCCCAAATTAAAATGCGCGTGCACCTGCCTGTGGACTAGCTATGAGCCTACATGGTCTCTGGGACTAATATTCCTAATAAAGCATCCTTTTTAACAAAACTGAAAATCAATAACAGGAGAAGTTTCAAAATTGACACTAGCCTTTTGAGAAACTGGAAATAGATCTTCCTGTCAAAGACTAACACTGCTCTCCTCTGTCTAGACGGCACTGGGAGCAAAATTATCAGATTTTCATTTCCTCAATTTCACTCCACAGTGGTAGAACGTGCGAGTATTGATTCATCTGCTGAAACAAAAAGCAGAAGGACTCTTCACCACAGCAGGGTCAGACGGGTTTGTGGGTGTCTAATTATACCTAGAGAGAGCGTATAAATCTTCCCCAGTCATTACGGGAGCGCACGAGTCCACAGGCATCATTAGAATCCATTTAACCCACTCCTCATCCTCCTTGTGTTTTATGGGAGGTCATAGATCCTAGAGTGAATATTATCATGCTTCACGGATTTTCAAATTTGTATCGGAAATAAGATTTGCTGCATGAGAAGACTGGCATGCTTCTCTGTTTGCACAAGCAAAGCTATAAACATGCATCCCAGCTGTCTCTCTACGCGTGCAAAGTACGGATGGTCAGGGCCTATGTCTGCATCTTTTCTCCACCTCGGGCCCACGGTAAAGATTTGATTTTCAGGCTATCATTTCACTCCAGCACATACAATATTTGCATCCCAGGGAACATATTTAGCTTTTCAAATGCCATCATCATATTATGCACATTTAATATTATACCAGAAAAATAGTAGGTTTTATGAAAAGAATTTAATGTCTACATAAATTATCATGACATGTATTAAAGTTGTAACTTCCATATCAATAGAGTATTTGCTTACAGCTGGACTGTATTTTTTAGTTACTATGCCGACTTTAAGTGAATTGCACTAAATAGTATATCACTTTCATATTTTAAACGAGAATAAAATGTATATTTTAAAAATAGATGAAAACAATAAATTTTACCAAAATACATAAATATAATAAACTTCTTACATCAAAAACACTAAGGTTTGGCCCACAGCATTAGGGAAGTATCAGAGCTCATAGCTATCAAAGGAGCCAACTGGTAAGACTCAAGTTTAATTTTCTTTATTGTTAAAAGCTAAAGGCAATGCATGGGAGATTTTACCCTTAGTGTTCCTCACTCACACCCAATGCGACTGTGGGACTGTGTATTGCAGACCATTTTGCAACCTGCTTTGTTTGCTCATGGACATTTTTCCAAGTCAGCAAATGTGGATTTACATCATTCTTTTTAATAGCTGAACACTACGGATGTCCTCCAATTTATTTAACAGATTTCCTTTGATGAACATTTAGGTCGATTCCAATTTCCTCTAATATAAATAATGTTGTAATGAACATCATTGTGCTTATATCTTTTTTTGACTTATCTAATTCTTTCCATTAGATATAGCAGAGTCAAACTTGAATGTTAAAGAAGGTCAACTTATTTTAAATTTTGATCATTTTAATACATTTTGTCAAATCATCCAGAAACACTCAGTGTTCATTCCCATTCTGACAAACATGGGAAAGGTTATCATGTGGTTTTTTTTTTTTTCTTTTTCTTTTGGTCTTTACTTCTAGGAAAACTAAGGGCAAACACAATTTCAAGGTCATTTTTATTTGTAATTTTTTGCTAATGAAGTCAAATGTCTTTCATACTCTGTTGGTCATTTATATTTCTTCTTTTGTGAATTCTCTATAAATTTGTCTTCCACATGCTATGAAATTAGATTGATTGTTGGCCTCTATTTATTAATATCAAAAGCTTTTTGGTTGCCTGCTGTTTACATTACAATCTTCTCTGACACCAAATGTATTTTAGCACGAAAAGCAATGCAGAGTTGCAGCTTTAGTTTTCACACCATCATTGATGGACCAATATTTTTTCCTGATGATTTCAGATGCCATTATTTCATCTAGTAAGTTTCTCTTTCTGCTTCAGCCTGTATCTGAGCACGTTGCTCTCCCCACACTGTCACACTGTCTTCATTATTGACACCATCATCATTATTATTCCCAGCATCATCACACCTGCCTCATATGACCATTAACACCCAGAGGTGGGCGCTGTTCCTGTGTGTGCCCTTCCTTTGTCCTCCTTCCTGGTGAAACATAATGGATTCACGGAGTTGGCTTCAACTTCCTGATTGGACACTTGCTGGTTGCATGACCTTGACAAGCTACTTAACCCTTATAACTTCCCCTTCTCAATCCCTACAGTGGACATAATAACTGTGGCTACCCCACAGGGCCGCGTTTCCATGAAGACAGATTGACCTGGAAAGGGAAAGGCACAGCAGCAGGCCAGGGCACAGCCAGGTCTTCCAGGGGTCAGGGTCTCTCCCGGTTCTTCAAACACGTTTATTCCAGGAACATTTCAGAAGCAGTTGTATAAAGTTCGTAAGTTAATTCATTGTGAATGAGTTGGAATTTTCTTTGGTATGAAGTTAAGGATATTAATTCATATGGGAATAATAAAAAACTGAAGTCCTTTTCACATTAAGCCTTCCCAGCCAAAAATAAGGTATGCATTTTATTTATTCAATATCTATTTTACATACTTTAAAATTTTGTTCATTTTTTCCATATATGTTTCTGGTGGTTTTTAATTGTGTATGTTTTTTCCCTATGTAAAACTGTATATACAATATGTATTATATAACATAATTATAGAATATCTACTTGTGTAATAGTGTATGCTGTCTCTTTATCATCCTTCTATCTGTTTTTGTATATAACCATTTTTTTGCCTGTCCATTTTTGACACCATCACTACTGAACTCATGTATATAAACACATTTGTGTGTGGCATCATACACACGTATGATTTCCTATTGGTAATCAAGTATTTTCTTCTACATACATTTGAAAAAGCATCTGATGATTTTCTACTAAAAATATCTGAAAATTACTTAATGATTCTCTTTTATTAATATTTATGACCTTAGTACTTTTATCTTAAAGGATTTCATTGGCCGGCACTTTCACAAGAAAGTTAAAATAGTAAAAGAAGGGGAAAACTCATTTTGCTTCTGATGTGAATAGAACTGCTTTTTGTTTCTTCTAAGCATGCATATTGTGTTTTACATAAAACTAATTTTCTCTACCACTTTTACTTAGCTCACTTAGTGTTATTCCTCCACTTTCTCTTTTGCCCCCCTCCATCTACATATACTACTCCTAGAAGTCTGGGGGTCCCTGGATGGTGCTCTCCACGGCTCCGGGCCTCGCTGTCAGGGGAGAAGAGAGCAGGAGTAAACACCCGTCTCGTTTCCCTCGTTTCAAAGGATGTTGCCTATTTGTAAACCAATTGTGTAATAAATATTTCTACCCAGAACAAGATATTTGTCAAAGATGGGTCATTCCATAGTTTCAGAATGGCTACTTTTAGATTTCCACATTTTAACATCCTTTTGCTTATTTTAGCTGTTTTTGTGGTATAATCATTTATATAAATATGCATTGTACCACTATGCTTTGGTTAAACTGTATACATTATTTTTAGTAGTAGAGAGAACAAACATTATTTTAAGAAATAAAAGAAAAATAATTTGTTTCCACAGTGTAGTATAGTGTTAAAGATGCAGAATTTGGATTCAGAGAGCTAGGATTAAAACTCCTAATTTGCCTAGAACCCTATAACTGGTATTTAACCACTTAATATTCACTTTCTTTTTGATGAAATTGTGATTATGATAATGATCCCGTAAGTTTTAGGGAGGTGTCAGGAAATAATATGCCTACAGTATATTACTAAATTGAGTGATAGTAAATGGATTGTGTGATTTTCATAGTAACTTCCACAAATATGATTTCTTATAACTAAATACTTAACGAAAATTAGGTCACATAAATGGCAAGACTGCTGTCTCTGGCAAGAGTAAGAACTGCTTCTGGTTATAGGAAGGTCTGATGCCTTGACAGTGACCAGGCTTCAGACACGTGTGGGTGACTGCTCCATGGAGATGGGCTGAGGGCGTGTTCACGGCCAAGGCCTTCCCCTTTCTTAGACAATAGTTCAGGGCTTGTGACAACATGCTATGTATGATCATGTCCCATGGGCCTGCAGGCTCCAGAGGCCTTCTCAGGCCTGACACGTGGAAGCCCTGGTGGCAGGAGGAAAATGAAGGGGAGCAAAGCATCAGTGCCAGGCTTCCAGACACAGAGGCATGGTCCACAGAGCAGGCCAGGAGCTGCACCCAGCCAAGGCAGAGAGTCTCCTGCTATGCCAGACAAGTTAACCAGGACCCAGAGTCAGCTGACACCGTGAAAAGCAGCCAACACACCACCTAAAAGCTCCATTGCACCAAGAACCAAGAAAATCACAACTTGAAAGAAAAAAGAGAATCCGCTGATGCCAACACTGAGGTGCACCAATGCTGGGCTCGTGTGGTGAGCTAACAGAAGAATGACAAGCAGCCATGACGCAGCTGCTTTGAGTTCAGGGCAGCACGTTGGTGCCAGCAGGGCTGGGACAGCCACACATGGATACCGGAGAAACCGCTGGGAAAACCAAGTGAGAAGGTAACTCACAGGCACTATAAATCCATAAATTAGGAACCCCAGATAACATTCACATAATCCAGAGAAAGGAAAAAATGTAATGAAATAACATAAAAAGGAGAAATGGGGGAATAAATAACACATCACAATATGGCCAACTTTAGCCCTAAAATATAAATGATTACCTTAAAAATAAATGGTTGAAATACACCAATCAAAAGCAGAATTTGGCACAGTGTACAAAAAAACATGACCCCAAAATATGCTGTTTATAATAAACTCACTTAAAATTTAATGACATAAGTACATTGAAGGAAAATAATAGAAAAAAGATAATTTTAAAAAGAAGGAGTGTATATATAAAGATCTGATAAAGAAGACTTCAGAAAAAGGAAAATTACATGAGGCATTGCAAAGACGTAGCGGTCCTTTTTTGTATACACCAAACAATAGAATCTAAACACACACAAAGCTAAAACCTGTCGAGCTGGAAAGGAGCAAGAGACAAATCCACAGTTTTAGTTGGGGAACTTCATAAGCCCCTCTCAGCAACTGCGAGAATGGTAGGCCAGGAGAGCATTCAGCACACAGAAAACGTGAACACCACAACCAATCAGCAGGACCTAATCCAAATACACAGAACCCTTCATGTGACCCACATACACAGACCTGAACTATAGACGGAGAGACACTGCAACGGCCCAATCATTATTCAAGAAATTAAATTCATATTTTAAAAGCTCCTGGAAAAGAAATCCCCAGGCTCAGATGATTTCACTGGACAATTCTATCAACCACTTACAGGAGTAACACATAGAACACAATCTATTCCAAAGATTCAAGAAGGGGAACAATTCCCAACTCATTTTATGAAACTAGTGTTACCCTGAGGCCAAATCCAGATCAATACAGCACGAAAAAACCTCCTACAAACCAGTATCTGTCTGTCATGAATTTAGATGCAAACTCCTCATCAAAATATTAGCAAACTAAATTCAACAATAAGACAAAAAGAAAAACTTATGTAACACGACAAAATAGATTTTATTTCAGATATGCCAGGCTAGTGGAATATTCAATAGTCCATAAATTGATTGTTATCAATAATTGACCATAAAAGTCTTTTTCTGGTAACACACCATAAAAACACGCAAAAGAAAAAAATTATATGATCATAATCGTATCAATTGATGCAGAAAAAAAGGATTTTTTGCATCAATTTTGTTTACAAAACCTAATATGCTAAAAAGAGCATTCAGTGAGATTGGATTAGGAGAGAATTACCTCAAATTGGTAAGCTGGGAAAAATCTACACCTAACCTCCTATTTAATAAGGAAAGACTTATTGTTTTACATCTAAAATGGGATCAGATTTTTCCACAAAATGGCATATTATTGTCTATTTTATGCATATACGTTCATAATAACAAATCAAAAAACATGCAATGATACTTTTATCATATCATTGAAAGTTAGAAAATATAATAGACAACTAAATTTAATTATTATTCAATAAAATAATTGTTTTCAAGAAAATAAAATTTTCATATAATCATTTTCATTAGCAATAAGCCAATTAAACAAACTTTCTTGAAATATTGTCCTTTGTAGGTAGTTTCTTAATAAGTGTTGAGAAACTTTACTCTGCTGTAAACATACCTTCAAAGAGATTTTTATCAAAAAGTAAATAGATAAGATGAAAGACTGAAAGTATTCAAAAAACCTAAAAAAAAAGGCAGAAAGACGGGGAGAGAAGAATGAAAAGTAGAGAGGACAAAGATAAAAAATGATAATCGACTTAGATCCAAACATGCCAATGTTTACATTAAGTGGAAATGTTCTAAACACACCCACTAAATTTACAGAAATTATCATATTGACAATTCAATACATCTTGAATTTTTAATAATCGAACTCCATGCTGTTTATAATAAACCCACCTTTAAAGTATAATGTATTTTAGTAACAAAAGTAAATGGATGAAATGAAGATATACCATGCAAACATGTATCAGAAGAAAACTGGTGTGACTCTATTAATTTCAGAAAAAGCAAACTTCAGAGCAAAGAAGGAAAAAGACAGATTTTACAAAGTGGTGGCAGTCTCTGTTCACCAAGAAGATATAACCATCCTAAATATGTTTGTGCCTAACGGAAGAGACTCAAATACATGAAGTAAACATTTATGGAACTAAAGAAGAATTACAATACAAGGAGAATTACAAGTCCACAATTACAATTGGAGACATTAATAGGTCTTTCTCAGAAATCAATAGAACAAGTAGACAGAAAATCAGGATGAATACTAGAAAATCACCATTAACTAAGTGGACCCACTTGATTTTCGTAGAATACTCCAACCAACAACAGCAAAACACATGTTCTTTCCAAATGCACATAGAACATTCACCATGACAGGTCATATTCTGGGTCATAGAATAAACCTTTGCAAATTAAAAATTATTGAAATTATTTCAAGTGTATTCTCTGACCATGGTAAAATTAAACTAGATATTAATATAAGAATGATAACTAGGAAATACACAAATATTTGGAAATTAAACAATGTATTTCTAAATAACTCATAGGTTGAAGTGGAGAAAAAATTGTAAAATATTTTGAACTAAGTGGAAAAAATTAAAAGAAAGAATGGTTTGCAGCTAAAGCGGGGATTTAAGGGAACTTTATATCATTTGATGCCTAGATTAGAAAGGAAGTTATCAAATCCATACTACAAGCTTCCACCTTATGCTACTATACAGAGTGAAATAAACCCAGAACAAGCAGAAGAAAGGAAATAATACAGATAAGAGCAAAAATCAATGAAATTGAAAATTAAAAGTTATTAGAAAAAAATCAATGTAACTTAAAGTTGATTTTTGAAAAGATTTATAAAATGACAAAGTTCTAGACAACTGTACAAATAAAATGATAAGAAAGAAAATAATGATAAATTAGACTGCATTATAATTTTCTAAAGTTTGACAGTGTTGGAAGACTTTGTCATGGATCTCTATTCTGCATATCTTGTAAGCAGAGGTATCTTCCAGCAAACAGCTTTGGAATGCAGTACATTGCTCCCTGCAGAGCAAAAGACAGATATGATTACTTCCTAATCTGATAAAAACGATGTCTTCCTCTGAGAGAAATAGAAGGTCTCCTAGCTTATTACTATAAAAAATATTCTAGTTTGTGAAGGTGGGGTTCCTCAGACACAAACCCACTTGTGCATGAGTACCCACCTACACCCCAGTAATCACCCCTGTGTGATGGAGGAACAAGGGAGCTGGCGTGGACACAAGCTCTTGCTGCTTGCTGAGTCATGAGTAATAAAGTCATCTGTCTCTTACTTATGAGTTGCCTTCCAATATCCATCCACCTGGCAGGCTAACATGTTAGCTTGTTAAGAAGAAAAGCTTGCATATCTTCATAGTTCTTGACAATACAGTGTCAGACAAGGAACTCGAATATCCACAATATATAAAGAACACTCAAAATTCAACAATAAGAAAAAGATTAAGATTGGGCTGAGAATTTGAACAGACACTTCAGCAAAGAAGATATACAGATGGCAAATAAGCATGTGAACACCAAATTAACACATGAACACATGCTTACCATGTTAGCCATTAAGAGATTCAAATTAAAATCCTAATGAGGTACACTACACACTTGTTAGAGTGACAAAAATTAAAAGAACACCAAAAATCAAATCTGACAATTGCAAGCAGAGGCAGACCCAACCTTCCTTAGTAAGACAGGATCGTAACAAATGACTGTGCAAGTTGGAACTAAGCTAAGCAGCCTTACTCATCAGAGAAAATTAAGATTGTTCAGTGACCTTTAAGCATTTTTTCTCAAAATCTTAAAAACTTAGTGTTGGTGTTGGTGTTAAATGCATCAAAACATGAAAAAAATGAAGCTAATATTTATGTAGAATGCTGCAATTTAAAACAGAACATTGATAACTACACTGTTTAGCTTCTTTGTAAAAAGTGTGTCAAAAGTACTTTGAACAGGACTTGCATCTTCGTTTTGTAAAATTACAAAACAGAGCTGGCTTCTCTTCCATGCCGAGATGAATTGTCGAGCTCTGCTCTAGGTTTGATCGACCTCAAATGTTTATCATTTGCTTTCCATGGCATGACATTTCTCTGAGAGGCCCTTTGAGGTGATGTATTCACTGGTGCCCCTTCCTTGAAGATGTGTTTATTATTTTTGTCCCCATCCGTGACTTCGCCATCCCAGGGCTCCTCTGGCCACAAGTCTGTGACGCTTCCGATGACCGCAGTGCCACATCTCCATGGCCAGCCCTTCTATTTTCTGTAACTCCACTTACCTGCTATTGAAATTGTGCTTTCCACATTATTTCATTTCAAAAGTTGTACTTGTAACTTTTTTGGCCAGTTTTCTCTTTCTCGTATTTGTTTTTGCAAAGCTTCAGGTGTGTACCCCTGGGAGACAGGGAGATAGCATGGCCAGATGCTCTGCTGTCTGGAAATCCAATGGGAGACTTGCAGAGACCTGTCACCAACAGATTCCCAAGACATGCTGTGGTGGGAGACTGACCACGACGCCCAGCTGTTACTCACCAGTGATTTGAGGACAGAGGATTCTGGAGATGGGAGGCTGACCACGACGCCCAGCTGTTACTCACCAGTGATTTGTGGACAGAGGGCTCTGGAGCAAAGTTTGTACTTTATAGAATGCTCACAATTAATACACCATGCTGGCTGAAATAGAAACCATGTCATTGGAGGACTGGTGCTATTTAATTAAGCCACAGTAGCCAAAAGTAAAGCAAGAACCACCACTGTGGAGGAGGATATGAAGAATTTGGAACTCTCAAGAGTCGTGTGCGGAAATGCAGAATGACACAGCCACTCTGCAAAGCGGAAGGGAGGTTTCTTACCACATGAAGCATGAACTTCCCATGTGACTCATCAATACCACTCCTAGATATTTTCCTAAATAAATGTTCACAAAAATACGCACAAACATGTTGGTAGCATCTTTCTTTCTCATTGCAAAACACTGGAAACAACCCTAATTTTCTTAAATAGACGAATACGTACACAGCGCAACACTAACCAGTCAAAAAAATAAAAAGAAACTGTTGATGCACACAGCAGCATGGATGGATGTTGAATATCAAGAGCATCATGCTGAAGAGAATGGAATGGTGGTTACCAGGGCTGGGGGCAGTGGAGGTTTCTAGGGCTGGGGGACGGTGGTGGTTACTAGGGCTGGGGACAGTGGTGGTTAATAGGTCTGGGGACAGTGGTTGTTACCAGAGCTCGGGGCAGCAGTGGTTATCAGGTCTAGGGGCGGTGGTGGTTACCAGGGCTGGGGGCTGTTGTGGTTACCAGGGCTGGGGATGGTGGTGGTCACCAGGGCTGGGGCAGTGGTGGTTACCAGGGCTGGGAACATTGGTGGTTACCAGGGCTGGGGATGGTGGTGGTTACCAGGGCTGGGGATGGTGGTGGTCACCAGGGCTGGGGCAGTGGTGGTCACCAGGGCTGGGATTGGTGGTGGTTACCAGGGCTGGGGACAATGGTGTTTACCAGGGTTGGGGACAGGAGTTTGGGGAGGTGTAGGTCAGAGGATACCAACTCTAGTTAGGTAGGAGAGTACTCCCAGGAATAGGTATGTGAAGCTTTGCAAAAATAGATAAGTGAAAGAGAAAAGTGGCCTAAAACAATAAAAACATGGCTTTTGAAATGAAAAGATCATATTGAAAGTGCAATTTCAATCAAGGTAAGTGAAATTATAGAACATAGAAAGGCGGACCCTGGAGGCGTGAACGATGCAGTCATTGGAGGGGATGGCAGGGCGAACTACAGTCACTGGTGGTGGTGGGGTGCGGTGGGGGGTCATAGACCTGTAGCCAGAGGACTTCCAGCATGGCAAAGCCACTGATGGGGACAAAAATGACTAAAATGTCTCCAAGGAAGTGACGCAGGCAAACATGTCACATTGAAGGATCTCTTGGAATAATTTCATGCCTTTGAAAGCAAAGGACAAACGTTGGGAGCTGATCGAACCTAGAACGTTCAAGAGGCCTATTGTATAACACGGTGACTACGGCTCAAAACAGTGCACCATATTCTTGAAAATCACTAAGAGTACATTTGAAATTTCTCATCACAAAAAATCAAGTATGTGAGTTGAGGAAAATGTTAATTAGCTCGATGTAGCTATTCCATGGTGTATACATATTTTGAAGAATCATTTTTACTACTTACGTACAATTTTTGTTTGTTAACTTAAAAATTTTTTAATAAAAAATTACAAGCATTCTGTTGAAAGGGAGATGCCAGGGGTGACGTATTGCATGGTTCCGTTTTTACGACATTCTGGGAAAGGTAAAACTGTGGGACCTGAGCTCAGGTCAGTGGTGACAGGGCTGGGCTGGGAATTGGACGGCAGAGGGGAGTTGTTTGGGTGGTGGAGCTGTTCTGCATCCTGGTTTTGCTGGTAGTTATGCCCATCTATACATGTGTTAAAACTCACAGACCAATACTCCAAAATGTTATATCATGAACTGTTAATTTAAAAAAGAGTTGAAATTTATTTCTGCTCCGTTCCATTCACTGCGTGGCTCTGGACAGAAAAAGTGTGGAAAAAAGGAAATATAATATAATATGATTTAACTTCATATCACGTGACTCAATTGTGAATAACGTTTATTTGTAATAATTTATTGTAATGATAGGAGCACTGAAAATCTAATCATCTAAAATTAGATTGTAAGTCTAATTAAAGGCACAGGTGGTGGGAAACTTTATGGGCAGAGAATTCTGAATGAAAACGAAACCTTGTAGCGCAGAAGGGGAAGGAATAGCAATGCCCAAACATGACGGTCAGGACGGAGCCCTACAGCAAGGGCAGGTGGAGACTAGAGGGGAACGAGATGATCAGGGAAGAAGCGGAAAGTCGCACCCCAGGCAGCGGGAAATGGCAGCAGAACGGGGCCGGCCCCTGCTGTTTCATGACAATCCCTGCCCAAGTAGTTTACAACTACCTGCATCTTAATAAATATAAAGTTGTGCTTAAAAATTAAAAGTAACCACACACGTAGCATATGATAAAGATAAATTAAACATGATGGCACCAACACAAAACTCGTGGTTATATTTGGAAAGTGAATTATCTACTATGCTATTTTTGTGTCTTTTACATTTTATAATATTTAATCTTCAAATAATTTGTATGATTTAATTTTATAAGTACATTTATTTATAAGATAAACTTTTGGTGTGTGTCTGGGATATCAATAGAGAACCTTTAGTTACAAGATACATTATTTATAAGATAAATAAATGGACTTATAAAATTTTATTTGTAACATATATATTTATAAGTAAATGGACTTATAAAATTTATATTTCTAAGAAATAAATGTACTTATAAAAATTAAATTATATCAATTAAAGATTAAATACTTAAAATCCATAACAATTAAATCATACAAGGAGAAATAACATCGTACTTAAGGAGAAATAACATCTTTTAACGTTTATGGATTGGAAGGGGTCATTTCACATCTAGCGATGGTTCAATGTGTTACTATCATTTTATCTCTTTTTTTTTTTTGAGACGGAGTCTCGCTCTGTCGCCCAGGCTGGAGTGCAGTGGCCAGATCTCAGCTCACTGCAAGCTCTGCTTCCCGGGTTCACGCCATTCTCCTGCCTCAGCCTCCCGGGTAGCTGGGACTACAGGCGCCTGCCACCTCGCCCGGCTAGTTTTTTTTGTATTTTTTAGTAGAGACGGGGTTTCACCGTGTTAGCCAGGATGGTCTCGATCTCCTGACCTCGTGATCCGCCCGTCTCGGCCTCCCAAAGTGCTGGGATTACAGGCTTGAGCCACCGTGCCCGGCCCATTTTATCTCTTAAGTCAGAAATACCAACACCTGAATCGCTAATATCTCCCTTCCAAGGAAGTCCTGGGAGTTCCTAAATGATCTTTCCAAACTGGGCAAGGTCCAGCTGTCCGTGTGCATATAGATAAGCTGGTTTCTACATAATCAGTGTGCCTATTGGTATGTTAGTGTATAATTAAAGCACCTTTTAAGTTACTCATCTACATTCATTTTAGTGTTTAAGTATAAACCATGGAACTAAATAATGAACCAGAACATGAAAAAAAAATTATGAAGTATTCTTGATACAACTTTTTTTTTTTTTGTAAAAGTAAATTGATTCAATTTAAAGAATGTGATTTTTTTCACAAATGTTTTATTTTCAGGATCAAATTGTTGGCAGCTGATTGTTTTCTGTAACATCACTCTGGAAGAGTGAAACCGTACAATTTGGAAAAACTTTGTATGCAAAGTGTATTAAAAATAAAAAAATCTTTAAAAAAAAAGTATGTGCTATAAACTAGCTAAACAGAATTTTCACTTGGAAAATTGCCTGTTTGTTTCTAATCTTAATAGTAAGAAATTTCAGAAGATGTCTTGTATAATCGTAATTGTAAAGAACATTCATTTTATACTTTCTGTCTACAGACATCAAAAGTTACATTTGCTAATTCCCTTAACTTGTCTCTTCAACTTTGAAGGTGATTGGAAAAAAACAAACAAAAATAGAGTTTTGATATCCCAGACACACACCAGAAGTTTTAGAATAAATATATTTTCCACGGTAAAATGTGTCAGAATCTCTTTATAAGACCAAGATCTGAGGATAGAAGTGCCAGCCTTGCAGGATGTCTTCCAGGCTAACTTACTAGAGTGTTGGACACATGAGCAGAGATGGAATTCACTCGGAAAACTAGAACCAAGGTTTCCAGAGACCAAGTGCTCTGATATGAGGACTTCAAGTTAACCGTGGAGGGGGAGAGAAAAATACCAGTAAATCACTAACCTGCTGACTACAGAGGAGAACGAGATTGATTTGGGAAGAGCAATAAACCCAAGTCCCAGATCACTGCCCTCTTCACACTGCTAACAAATCCACAAGGAAAGGACTGACATTGGATTGGAAAACAGCAAAACACACAAACCAGAAAACCAACCTACTCTTTTACTTGTGATTATTTTTTGTGTGTGCCAAATTTACCAAAGTGATCCTTTGAGGATAAAAATGGATAGGGACCTTCACTTCTTAAGCCTAGCTCAAAGGTTATGTGCATTTACTATCAACAACCTGGAGGTTATTGATATGGTTTGTCTGTGTCCCCACCCAAATTTCATCTTGGATTGTAGCTCCCATAATTCCCAAGGTGGTGGGAGGGACCTGGAGGGATCTCCCATAATTCCCATGGTGGTGGGAGGGACCTGGTGGGATCTCCCATAATTCCCATGGTGGTGGGAGGGACCTGGTGGGATCTCCCATAATTTCCATGGTGGTGAGAGGGACCCAGTGGGAGATAATTGAATCATGGGGGCGGTTTCCCCCATACTGTTCTCATGACAGTGAATAAGTCTAACTAGAGCTGATAGTTTTATGAGGGGTTTCCCCTTTTGCTTGGTTCTCATCTTCTCTCCTGCCTGCTGCAATGTAAGACGTATCTTTCATCTTCTGCCATGATTGTGAGGCCTCCCCAGCCACATGGAACTGTGAGGCCATTAAATCTCTTTTTCTTTATAAATTACCCAGTCTCTCGTATGTCTTTATCAGGAGTGTGAACTAATACAGTTATCAATGTACATAGTCACCACAGAAGTCTCTAGAAGCTGGATGATTGATTAAAAACAAATAAACAAACAGAAAAGAGTGTTAATGAAAGGGACTTTCCATAGTGCACAAGAGAGTGCGTGCACTGTGTTCTAGGGAGAGGGAGGGAAGAGCTGAATCTCATGAGGTGTGTGCAATGCCCCTACCTGCAAGGGCCTGAGGAGTCCAAGAAACAGGTGACTACTTGTCCTCTCTCATCACAAAGGAAGCTGGCTGATACGGATGTGCAGGTGAACAGCCCATAGGTGGATCGAAGGGGATAAAGTATGAAATGAATACAATGAATGGGGTCCACGTCCTGCATCCACGGCTGGTAAATTGCACAGGGCTGTGTCTGTTGTAACAGCACATTTGCTACTCCAGTCTGTGGCAAGATTACTCCACATATCCCCAAGAGGCTGGGAAAAGCGGTGCAAAACGCAAGCCCCATCGCAGGCGCATGGGTGCCTGGAGGGAGGCTGTGACCTCACCAGATTTCTCGGGATTATTTCATGAGCTTAGCAACAGCCGGACCAGACCTGTCTTCTGATCATAACAAAGAAAGAAGAAACACTGAGAACTTCTGTAAGGAAGGGAGGAGACTCACATTCATGAAGACTCTGCCACCAACTGCACACTGCATCTGCCACCCTTTGAAGTTGCACTTGTGATTTCTCTATTATGCAAATGAAACAAAGCTTGACTATTGTAAAGAAATTGAGCCAAGATTGTGTAGTTAGTAATTCATGGCAACCTGATTCATCCCTATATCTGTGCTTCCAAGGTTCTTCTGAGGCTGATCACACACGGATGTGACAGCCTGGGAGCTCTTCCCACCTCATGCTGTGGCACAGATGGAGTCAGGGCAGCTGAGATGCCCAAAAGATGCAAGTTTGCTGCCAGCAGCACTGGACTGGTCATAGCAGTCATGGGGCAATGTCACCCAGAGGTGAGAGAGAGCAGTGGCCCAACAGGCACTCAGGTGCAGCAGTGCCCTCGCCACCTCCAACCCCATGTTCAGCACCCTGCTCCAGGCTTTTCTCTCTTGTGTTGTGCTGTGTGAGGTTGTTCCAGGAACCGCAGACACTCAGATGCGTCAGTGTCAGTGCTGAGGGCCTCAGGGCCTTCTTCCCCAGGATCAGAACCTGCCAGGAGCAGTTCCACTGTGCTGGTGAGTCCACAGGAAATGCTGTTGGAGCTGGAGATGTCTACTGTGGTTCTCACTGTGTGACTGTCCCAATATCTATTCTAATGTTGTTAATGATGACACAACAGTTAACCTCAAAGAGTCCTGGGATCATTCCTTGGGAAGGAAAGGGCATTAATACAGCTGGTCTTCTGTCTCTCCTGTGGTCGTAGGATTTCTCCTTGACTCGGGGGCTGCTGGAGTCAGGGTAGTGGGTTGAGGGTTATCAGAGAGAGGGAATCTGGACTCCTATGCTTAGTCTGTTTCACACAGCACTTCTGCTGTTCTCTCTCTAGTCACCTCCATTCTTGGTGTTGTTTGGCTTAAAGAAAGGACTTGGTGGCTGCTATGACTGACGTGCATCCCCCTAAAATTCATGTACTGAAACGGAATCTACAACTTGATAGCACTAACAGGTGGAGCCTTTAGGAGGTGAGTCATGAGGGCAAATCCCGGGAATAAGATTCGTGACCGTTCGCAGCTCAAAGAGAGTACCATAGTGGCCCTGGGCCCCTCTTGCCACGTGAGGACACAGCAGAGATGCCATCTAGGAAGCAGCAAGCAGCATCTGCTGGAGCCTCAATCTTGGACTTTCCAGCCCTCAGAACTGTGGGAAATAAATTTCTATTATTTATAAATCACTCAGTCTAAGGTTTTACATTATAGAGTCATAAACAAACTAAGACAATGGCCAAATCCAAGGGGGAAAGCAGCTGGGGGGACAGGGGTACAAGCCTGACTATGAGGCAGAAAAAGAAGTCACTGCGCACGTGCACAAGCTCTTTCTCACTCCGAGTCCCTGTGCTGCTTGGGGGCTTCCGCTCTCCCACTCACTTTGAGCATTTCCACGTCTGGGATATTGACGTGGCCCCCATCTCCCCCCATGAGGGTCTGCAGGCCCGAGGGCCGGGTGTGGGAGAGGACTTGGTGTGGACCCCATCTCCCCCCGTGGGGGCATTGCAACCTTAGTTCTGCGGGATGCCACGTCCTGTTGGGAAGGGAAAACATTTGTCCTGCAGTGAGCAGGTCTATGCAAACCTATCCACAAAGTTCCAGAAAGCCGAGAGGCCAGCAAAGAGACTGACAAATCCAGTTTCTCAGAAACATTTGGTGGGGCCAACGAGCAGAAGCCATGTCTCAGGCAGCCTCAAGATAATGGATCCTTCTGCTGAGACCCCGAGACCCAGGGCACAAAGGACACGCCTGCTTCAGAAGGATTTGCCCAAGGGCAGAATTTCCGATGAGGGGTAAAGTAGAAACCTTGGAGGCCTTCCCAGAACTGGAGTCCATCAGAGGTGCACATGGGAGTGAGCATCCACCATGGAGCTGCCTCCGCCTGTGCTGGCTCCACCTGAGGACAAGGAAGGGTCCTGGTGGCCTGCCCCTGCTCCCCGCTGGCCCTCATGCTGGCAGCAGCTGTCTTGTGTAGCGTGCACCTTACTGCCACAGAGAACAAGGATCTTCAGGAGGGTCTGCTCCACCAGGAAAATCAAACCCGATTTTGCAGGGGACAGCCTGCTGTTGCACGCTGGCACAGAGGGCCCTGTGTGTGTGTGTGTGTATGTGTGTGTGTGAGAGTGTGTGAGTGTGTGTGGGAGTCTGAGTGTGAGTGCTTGTGTGTGTGAGAGTGTGTGAGTGTGGGAATGTATGTGCAAGAGTGTATGTGTGAGTGAACGTGAGTGTGAGCGTGTGTGTGACTGTGAGTGTATGTGTGGGAGAGTGTGTGTGTGTGAGTGTGGATGTTTGCATGAGTGTATGTGTGTGAGTGCCTGTGTGTATTGTGTGTGTGTGCGTGTGTGTGTGTATGTGAGTGGTGTATGTGAGTGAGCGTGAGTGTGACTGTGCATGAGTGTGTGTGAAAGAATGTGTGCGGGTGTCCGAGTGTGCGTGTATGTGTGTGTGTGGGACTGTATGTGTGAGAGTGTGTGTGTGAGTGAATGTGAGTGTGAGCGTGTGTGTGAGCATGTGTGTGACTGAGAGTGTATGTGTGGGAGAATACATGAGTGTGGATGTTGGCATATGTGTATGTGTGTGTCTGTGTATTGTGAGTGCCTGTGTGTATTGTGAGTGTGTGAGTGTGCATGTGTGTGTGTATGAGAGAATGTGTGTATGTGAGTGGTGTATGTGAATGAGCATGAGTGTGTGTGCGCATGTGTGTGTGAGTGTGGGAATGTATGTGTGAGAGTATATGTGTGTGTGAGTGAACGTGAGTGTGAGTGTGTGAGCATGTGTGTGCCTGTGAGAGTGTGAAAGTGAGTGTATGTGTGGAAGAGTGTGTGTGTGAGTGACATCCACACTGGCGTCAGACCAAACATCTGGGCACCAGGGCCAGGTTGATTCATAAAAGCCCCTCACCCACTTGCCCCCTCCTGTGCCAAGACCCGACCCCGGCCCACCAGGCTGGCTCTCCTCCGCCTGCTGCACCCACTGCCGTCTGTTCCCCACTTGAAATCAGCGGAGCTTGCTGAGAATTCATGGGTCACGTCCGCACCCTGTTTAGAAGCCTCCCATGGCTCCCTTTCCAAGCCCCGCAAGCCCTCAGATCTGCACATGGTCTTTTTCACGGGGTTCTCAGCACCCTGTGCCTTCCAGCCAGGCTCCGCTGAAGTTGTAGGTGAGGCCCTCCATCCTCCGCCCTTGCAGGGCCCCTCCCTCCAGCAGCTCCCCTGCTTGTCCACCCACACCCAAGCCAGCCCTGATCCCAGGAGCGCATGCTTCTGAGTGTGCACGCCTGCACACATTCACACAGACCTCTCTTGGCCAGCTCTGGCATATCCTGCTCTCCAGAGTTCAGAGCAGCCCCTGCTTCCTCCTGAAGGTTTTGCTGGGCTCTACACATGTGTCATGTGCCCATCAGGCAGGCATCATGTTATATTTAACTTTTTACTTGCTTACTTCTGTACAAGCTTGAAAAGGACCACTTGCTATTTTCCACTCTCATCCCAGCGAAAGCATAATGCCTGGCACAGGGTAGATACTCAATAAATTGTTCTGAGTAATGAAGGAAGTAGAGCTGTCTTAAAACCTCCAGTGGGGATTCTAGTGTCCCCTTAAACAAGCGCATCTCACGGATGTTTCCCCCTAAATCCCTATCACTGTAAACAGCAATCAATGATAATGCTGACAGAAAAAAATGGGGAGGCTTTCAAATCACTGGATTTGGGGAAAAAGTAATAACCCTGGTCCTTTTTAGGTAAATACATGTGCTATTGTGTCAGTTTCCTAGGGCTGCTGTACCACAAACTGGGTGCCTTAAAACAATGGAATTTTTTTCTTTCACAGTTCTGGAGGCCAGAAGTCCAAAATCAAGGTGTGGACAGTGCCATGCTCTCTCCAAAGGCTGATGCGGTGGATCCTTTCCTAGGAGTCGTCGATGGCAAACCTCCACATTCCTTGGCTTGTACACGCATCACTCCCATTTTTGCCTCTATCCCACGTGGCCTCCCCCTCATGGCTCCTTTGTGTCTCCCTGCCCCAAAATCCTCTCGTTTTTCTTATAAGGACACACATCCAGTGGACCCTCATCTTAACTGGATCGCTGTATTAGTTCATTTTCACACTGCTATAAAGAATTTCCTGAGGGTGGGTATTTTATAAAGAAGAGAAGTTCAATAGACTCACAGTTCTGCATGGCTGGGGAGGCCTCAGGGAACTTACAATTATGGCAGAAGGGAAAGCAACATGTCCTTCTTCACAAAGCAACAGGCGAGAAAGAGCAGAGCAAAGGGGGAAAGCCCCCTGTAAAACCATCAGCTCTCATGAGAACTCATTCACCCATGATCCAGTCACCCCCGACGAGGTCTCTTCCCCAACATGTGGGGATTACAGTTTAGGTTACAATTTGAGATAAGATTCCAGTGGGGACACAGAGCCAGACCATATCAATCACATTTGCAAAGATCCTACAGAGATATATCTCATTTTGTTGCTCTTTTCTGCACTTCGCAGATATTGACTTTGTTTTTTTTTTTTAATTGAATGTTTGTAGCAACTTTGCATCAAGTTTTTTCAATGGCAGCTGCTCACTTCATGTGTCGGTGCCACATTTCAGTAATACCCCACATATTTCAGATGCATTCATTCATGGTGCATATGTTATGCTGATCTGTGATCAGCGATCTTTGATGTTATTATTCCAATTATTTGGGGGCACCACAAAGCATGCTCATATAAGATGGAAAACTTAATCCATAAGTCTTTTGTATGTTCTGACTGCTCCACCCATAGGACACTCCCCCTCTCTCTCCCTCTCCTCAGTCCTCCTTATTTCCTAAGACACAACACTATTAAAAGTAGCCCAATTAATAACCCTACAATAACATCCAGTGTTCAAGGGAAGGGATGAGTCTCTAACTTTAAAACAAAAGCTAGAGACAAGTAAGCTTGATGAAGGAGGCATGTTGAACGCCAAGACAGGCTAAAAGTGAGGCCTTTTGCATCAGTTAGCCAAGCTGTGAATACAAAGAAAAAGTTCTTGGGAAAAAAATCATAAGTACTCCTCCAGTGAACACACAAATAATACAAAAATGAAACATCCTTATTGCTGACATGGAGAAGGTTTGAGTGATCTAGATGGAATATCAAACCACCCACAGCATTCCCTTAATGCAAAGCCTGTTCCCAAGCAAGGTCCTCATTTTCTTCAATTCCATGAAGGCTGAGAGATGAGGAAGCTGCAGAAGAAAAGCTTGAAGCTAGCAGAGGCTGCTTCACGAGGTTGAAGGAAAGAAGCCATCTCCATACCACAAAAGCGCAAGAAGCAGCAGGTGCTGATGGAGAAGCTGCGGCAAGTTCTTCAGGAGATCCAGCTAAGATCATTGATGAAGGTGGCTATGCTAAACAAAATACTTTCAATGTCAAAATAAAAAACAGCCTTCTTTTTGAAGAAGATGCTATCTAGGGCTTTCACAGCTAGAAAGGAGAAGTCAATGTCTGGCTTCAAAGATTCAAAGGACAGGCTGACTCTTGTTAGAGGCTAATGCAGCTGATGACTTTCAATTGAAATCAACGCTCATTTATCATTTCAGAACTCCTAGGCCTCTTAGGAATGATGCTAAATCTCCTCTGCCTGTGCTCTACAAGTAGAACAACAAAGCCCAGATGACAGCACATATGGTTATAGCAGGGTTTACTGAAGATTTTAAGTCCACTGTTGAGACCTTCTGTTCAGAAAAAACGATTCCTTTCAATCTATTCCTGCTCATGGACAATGCACCTGGTCACCTGAGAGCTGTGACAGAGATGTATGAGGAGATGAATGCTGTTTCCATGCCTGTTGACACAGCATCCTTTCTGTAGCCTAGGGAACAAAAAGTAATCTTGACCTTTGTGTATTATTATTCAATAAATATATTTTGTAAGGCTATAGCTGTCATATATAGCGATTCCTCTGATGCATCTGGGAAAAGTACACTGAAACCCTTCCGGAAATGATTCATTATTCTAGATGACATTAAGGACATTCCTGATTCATGGGAGGCTATCAAAATGTCAACATTCACAGGAGTTTGGAAGAAGTTGATTCCAGACTTCTTGGATGATGTTGAGAGTCTCAAGACTTCAGTGGAGGAAGTAACTGCAGATGTGGTGGAAATAGCAAGAGAACTGGAGTTAGAAGTGGAGCCTGAAGATTGGACTGATTCGCTGCCATCTCATGATAAGATTTACGAATGAGGAGCTGCTTCTTATGGATGAGCAAAGAAAGTAGTTTCTGGAGATGAAATCCACTCCTGTTGAAGATACTATAAACATCGTTGAAATGACAACAAAGGCTTTATAATACTCCATAAATTTAGTTGATAAAGCAGTGGCAGAGTTTGAGAGGATTAACTCCAATTTTGAAAGAAGTTCTACTGGGGGTAAAATGCTATCAAACAGCATCTCAGGCTACAGAGAAATCTTGGTGAAAGAAAATGAATGTGGCAAACTTCATTGTCTTACTTAAGGAATTGCCACAGCCACCCCAACCGCCAGCAGCCACCACCCTGACCCGTCAGCATCAACATCCAGGCAAGACCCTCCAACAGCAAGAAGACGACGACCCACTGAAGGCTCAGAGGATTGGTAGCAAGTTTTAGGAATAAAATATTTTTAAATTAAGTTATGTAAATAGTTAAAGATGTAATACTACTGCAAATGTACTAGATTACGGTATTATGTGACACGATGTTTACATGCACTGGGAAACCAAAAAAATTAGTGTGACTTGATTTATGATGGTGTTCTGAAACTAAACCCATAGCATCACCGAGGTATGCCTGTATTTACAAGTAAGGTAATGTGCATAGGTACTGGGGTTTGGATTTCCACATATTTTTGAGAGGGGACACAATTAAACCCAAAACAAACATTAATACCAAAAAAAGCATTTTTTGAATTCCAATGATTGCTGTTATTTTCATTTTTTGAAGAGACTACAGCAGTTCAGATGTCAAATGTTACTGTGAAGCCTTCTGTTACAATGCCTTCATTTTCTTTGTCCTTGAAGCCAAAAACAGATGTTCGAACTCCTGTCTGAAAGCCCCCTTGGAGAAAGGGCCCAAGACCTTCAGAGCCAAGGTTGCAGACTCAAGGGTGAGCTCTGATCTAGGCCCTGCAAAGTCCTTAACAGATTGCCTTCCACCACTGCTGCCATGCCTGGGAGCCTACCTCTACCTGCCTCCCTTCTGTACTAAACTGCATCCTGTTTCATTTTATCAATATTTGTGGTTCATATTTCTAGCTGTTAAAAAGGTTAACATCTTTTAGTAGCCGTTTAAGCTCATGCTGCAGCTAGATAATATACTTCACGGCAGCAAAGCACCAAACACATTTCCTGCAACATTAGCTGCATTTAAAAGTATAATTGTATGCAGCCTTTTCTTGCTCAACAACATTTTAGAATAATGGGGGAACACGTCTATTTACAATGGAGGAAATAACACACAGTATTTAACACTCCTTACGACGCTTATAATTACTTTAGGTGCAAACCCGACAGGCCAGGCCAGGGCCTGGAAACGCTCTCCAGAAATAGAAAAGCATTGCAAGCTGGGACACCATAACCAAGTTGCGGATTTTCAAAAGCAGAGGTTTGTCTAATAAGTGGATGCAGAGCACACAAATGTTTTTAAACATAATTACTATATGCAGAATGAAAGCCTTCACACTTCTCATGAGCACCTAATGAGCACAGCCATCAATAGCCTCCGTATTTGCTGCTCTGTGCAGTGGAGCAGGACTGACTGCTGGGCCTGGTGTTTTGTGTCTGAGCTCTCAGTCTATCTCCAATGAAAATACATAATTCCAGGCCACTCTTCCAATCCATCACAGTCATTTTCGGCACGTTAGTTGTTTTTCTCTCCATTTTTCTTACAAAATAAAGCGTCATTACAGCAGGTTTAAAGTGCACGTTAGTGCCTGCAATCCACCAATGCTTTTCTTTAATATTTCATCATTAAATAGCAAAATAACCTGATATGATCCTAATTTAGTGCCAATTACACTGCATTGATCAAAGTGACCTTTTCATACTGGAGCACAAAAATCAATCCTGCTGTACAACAAATGTCAGGGGAGGAGAGCAACATATAATCTGTGACAATCAAAACATTACTTACAAATGAAATCACCAATGACCCGCACGCCAAGGCAATTTCTGCATGGTGGGCGCTGTTTGTGTTTGCGGCTCCAGTTGGGGAACGTTTTGTTGTTATTCCCGACTTTCTGCCCTGATACGGTGGTGATAGTTTTTCTGTGCTGGTGACGGTGGGTGCAGTGGTCAGGTTCTGGTGGCTGGTGTGCAGGAGAACCACAGAAAGCCTTCGAGGTTCCTTACTTGATGGGAAACACAAAGGAAGGACTCCCCTTGCAGATCTGGGCAACGCCAGCACAGTTCACAGTGTGCTGCATCAGCTGGTCCTCCAGCACTAAGCATTTTCAGGGGAGGGGTGTTTGGGGAAGCAGAACCATCTAGTAGTTTTCACTGTGAAACCTGCTGATCCCCCTAGAATTCATTCAGACACAGACCTTGAGTTTGGTCTAAAAAATCCATCCTGCCGGGCCGGGGCGGTGGCTCAAGCCTGTAATCTCAGCACTTTGGGAGGCCGAGACGGGCGGATCACGAGGTCAGGAGATCGAGACCATCCTGGCTAACACGGTGAAACCCCGTCTCTACTAAAAAATACAAAAAACTAGCCGGGCAAGGTGGCGGCGCCTGTAGTCCCAGCTACTCAGGAGGCTGAGGCAGGAGAATGGCGTGAACCCGGGAGGCGGAGCTTGCAGTGAGCTGAGATCTGGCCACTGCGCTCCAGCCTGGGAGGCAGAGCGAGACTCCTGTCTCAAAAAACAAAAACAAAACAAAACAAAACAAAAAAACTCCATCCTGCCATGGAAGATTCCAGTGGCCGTAACTTGATGGTGTATATTTCCCAGATATATGCCTGGCTCCACATGGCTCCAGGCTTTCTGCAGGTGCAAGATGACACTGCGGAATGTCTTACCTGCAGCAGGGTGTGAGAGGCAGCATAGAAACAGTGGCAGCTGGAAGAGGCCTTGTGTCCACACTCTGGCTCCACTCCAGCCTGCTCCTGTGACCCTGGGTGAGCCCCTTCACTCCCCTGGCTCTTATTTCTGCAAGAGTCAAATGCAGAAAGCTATATCACCCTCCTCCTAAGGACTGCCCTAGGAGTTGAAGGACTTGCTACCTTTAGAGTGTTTCAAAGAGTGCTGGGCATATTACAGGGCCGTAATAAGTGTTAGCTGTTACTACAGCAAATGGAAGTCTGGATGGGCAAGGATTAATTCCATCCCTATGTTAGGAAATATTTTTCAAATATATATTTAGCTAAAAGAAAATCACCTCGATTCAACTCTATGAGACCTGAAGTGTTGAGCTAGGTTTGGTGTACAAACCCACAAGAAATCATTCACTACTAAAGTTATGGTCTTCAAAGGTTGTATAGATGTGCCATAAATCTATTTTCAACAAAAGAGAGATGGCTCTTCCCCAGTTGTTCAGAAATCACAAACATGGCCAGCACACCCAGTGGATACAGTGCCATCCTGCGCGCCTGAACGGACAGACGGCTTTCCTGACGTCTGAACTGGACATGTAAATACAACGTAAGGCAAGATAAGAAGTGGAAATTCCCCTTCCTTTGAACAGCCCTGGGCTTGTTCTTGGCTGAAGGATCCTAGAGAGTGGGAGCGGCTGCAGGAAGTGGAGACAAGTAGGTTGGGAGTATAACTGTCCTGAAAAGGAGATTCAAATAGGTATCAGAATTTACAACCATCAAGCAAATATCCCATGTTCCAACACAGGGGAGTGATGACTACACTCAGCACACCCCACCATTGCAGTAGAGAGATGCTGGGAACTTGTGTGTTTCTCTACTGGACGATGACATGAGCTGAGGAATCCAGGTTCTATGCTGGATAAGGCACCCTCATCCGTGCTACCCAACCCTGCTAAACCAGGAGTCTGCTCCGCCTGGGGTCTGTTAAAGCTTGGAACTGGCAGGTAGACTCTCCCCTCCCCACCAGCGACGCTGCTGCTACCTGCGCACAGAGGGCCAGGAACCGGCCGGCTCCTGGCTGGAGAATGAGAACATCCTGCCAGTCCCTGCCGAGTGCTCTCCAGTTCTCCACCAGCCAGAGTAAGAACAAAATCATGTTCAAGGGCTGGTTATGAACCTGATCCAGTTCGTTTCAGGCGAATGCAGAATGAGTTTCCAGCTTAATGTAAAAGAGCTGTGTGGGCAGATTGTTGAGGTGCCTTCCTTATTTTTTTTTAAACGTTTTCCAATGCAATTTGCAGCTTAACAGCCACACTATAAATGACATGATTAAGTTTTATATATTTCTGTATATTTGATGTATTTACCCCAATGCAGCTGTCGTTGCTTATACTGTTTCAGATGGTTAGAATGGAGTCAGGCGTGGGGAGTCTTCACATTTTCCAAGGGGAAGCTTTCTTATTCCAATTTTTTTAAAGTGCTCTCATATAACCATGAAATAGCCGCCCCCCCAACAAAAAGATTGAGAATTAATACATGACCTTCAACAAAACCACTTTTCACTCTCAGAAAATATCAATGTCTAAAGAGGTAATCACCATCAGGAAATTAGTGTTTTCAAATCTGCTACGTTCTAGCATTCTATTAAATTCAGCATCCTGGGGTCAGGCATGGTGGTACTTTGGGAGGCTGAGGCAGGAGGACCTCTTGAGCCCAGGAGTTTGAGATCAGCCTGGGCAACATAGAAAGACCCCCTCTCTACCAAATATTAATTAATTAATTAATTAATTAATCTATTGATTCACTCATTCAGCATCCATGCCTCTAAGGCTCCCAATGCCATTCTCATTTTCAGCACGGCCCAGCATTTTGGCGCCTTGGGGAGGAAGGCCTCTCATAAACCACCACGGGGCTTTCTCTGGGTATCTGAGAAGTTTAGTGGCATATTTTACTCTGTATTCTGCCATAATTTAAAATAACTATATTAACTAGAAAAGATAATTCCAATTAAAAATAACATTTACATACACAAAAACATGTAGTCTACGTAATGCTTCTTATGCTATCCTTATATTGTTGTAAGAAAATGCAGATGATAAGTAAAATATTAATTGTGGAAATGATTGGTCTGTGCAAGACTACTTGTTTCGACAGAGTCTGATCTGGTCAAATGAATGTCTGAGTTTTTTACTTTCACCCAGAGGTTTTCAGTGCATGCAACTTACATTACGAATGTTTATAAGATTGGTTGCATTTCATGTAGCCAATATTATATTTTCCTGTATTCCCAGATACTTCAGTGTGAATGGCCATGCTTACAGTTTCAAAGAGTGGGCTAAGAGTAGACATAATAAATCACTTGGTAAAAAAAAAAGCACAGGATAGAAACGCTGCACATATATAAAGAATGTTCTTGTATTTTTTTAAAAAAGCAATAATGCAGAGGCAATTTTAGAAGAAATGAGGTTGGATTAAGGGGAAAAGAAAGCAATCGAGAAACAAGTAATAACTGATATGAAAATCTGATTGAAATTTTTTGCAGACCTGATTCATTCTATTTCCATTTTTATAATTCTAAATTTCTCTATACAGAGTTAAAAAATATCTTAATGTATACTCTTTTGAAACAAAATACCACCTGACATACTTTGATGGTATTTTTTCCCTTAATCGAGCCTTTAGATATTCTCTATATTTTTTAAGCATGTCAGATCAATTAACTGTACTAATTATCCAGTAAGAAGCTTGTGTCCTTTTTATATTATATTATCATCCCATCACATGCTTTAATACGTTACTTTGAAATCCATATATATATATATAATATAAACTTGATAG
>NW_016841755.1:4079663-4154935 GCF_001698545.2 Rhinopithecus bieti | reverse complement strand
AACAAGTAATAACTGATATGAAAATCTGATTGAAATTTTTTGCAGACCTGATTCATTCTATTTCCATTTTTATAATTCTAAATTTCTCTATACAGAGTTAAAAAATATCTTAATGTATACTCTTTTGAAAACAAATACCACCTGACATACTTTGATGGTATTTTTTCCCTTAATCGAGCCTTTAGATATTCTCTATATTTTTTAAGCATGTCAGATCAATTAACTGTACTAATTATCCAGTAAGAAGCTTGTGTCCTTTTATATTATATTATCATCCCATCACATGCTTTAATACGTTACTTTGAAATCCATATATATATATATAATATAAACTTGATAGTTTTCAGCAGTACTGATTTTCTCTAAAGTTAGTTAAGTATTAATTTTGATTTTCTTTAAATGAATTTATTTTGTAACCACATAAATACTGTCTCGGAAATATTTTTCTTGGTTATATTCATCCTATGTGTGATGTTCTCTTGCAGGCAACCATACAACCTTCCTAAATTTAATTGCCATACGCTGTATCAAACAGATCATTGTACAAGTAATAAATCATGCCCTATTAAAGCAACCAAATTTTCTGGACCTTAAGATCGGAAAATTATTAACCTAATTCTTTACAAATTGCACAGAAGATAATATCTGATAATCCATTAAGCCTAACTTAATCAATGTCTTCCATCATAATGCAAAATGCACTGATAAGAATACAAGCCCCGTTGATTAAAGGTATAATGTAAAAGCCTCCATACATTTCAGATTACTTGAAGTGAATATCTTGCTGATGCAACAAGCCAATAAATTAGATTACCCATACACCATTTTAAAATGGATTAATATTATAATAAAACAAAATATAGTATAAAACATAACCTAAGAAAATATAATTAATATTAGGTTAACAATAATATTTCAGTAGGAAGAATGATTTGACTTACTCTCCTGATTCTAGAAAAGTGTTTGGCTCTAAGTTACAGCAGGCAGTCCAAACTCTTTGTAGTATTTTTTTTAGACTACCTGTGAAGTGAAATTACAATAGGAATATACATATTTGCATTATCTCAGAGCCTCTGTCTCGCCTTAAATACACTAAATAATGTGGCATGAAATTAAATGATTTTGACAATACCTTTTATGACCTTGTCTTGAATTTTTTTAATGACATATTACAACATGCAATTTTTTTTTCAAATTCAGCAAGTTTTTTTCCTCTAGATTACTTGATTTTTTAGTGCAAAGTATTGTCTCCTTACATCTGTGGTACGTATTCCTCACAATATTATCCAAAGCAATTTGTCTGACCTTGCCTTAGCTTCTTTCTTTTGAACTCTAAATACATATGCTGATATATATGTAACTTTTCATATACATATGTATTTTCATAAAATTGTGAAATTTATATATAGCATAGTGATTTCCAAACTATTTATATTACACTTACTCTGAGGATTTCGGAAGCTGGTTTAAAGAAGAAACATTCATTTACACATACCCAAATTATGCAAAAACAATGTGTATGGGCAGGCGTGTTTATTACACATGTGTATGTAATTGCTGTACTAAGTAGAGCCGGGTTTGCTAGCCTGCTTCCTTCCCCTCCATTAAAAGTTACATTTCCTTTATTTACAAAAATACAAATATATTTCCGATTATCACAGATTATTGATTACAATTTTACAAAGGCAATTTTCCTTTGAATAATAAAGTACTTGAATATTAAAATACTATTCTGATTAAAATAAATAATAGTTAAGGTTTTTATATAGTGGGACACTAAAATCAGGCAAATTAGGATCTGTCAAGAGAAACTTTTTCAGCGTTGTGGTAAATGTGATGCAAGTTAACCGTGTGAAACGAAGCCTTAAGAAGAACCGGTGGAGTTTAAACAGTCCTCCTCCGCCGCGGTAAAAAGGTCTTCTAATCTGAGCAGACAAAGCGATTCTGGTAGTTCTATTTGTTTAAGAAAATAGGTCTAAATTGATGAAACTAATCATTTTACACTAAGTGCTCTTTTTAAAGACAATTGCTGATTGCATGCCCCTTTTGTAGCTGTAGCTGAGCCCGAGACGGTGCAAAATCACCATCTCGCCAGTTGTCACAACTATTTGCTCATTCTTTAATTAAACATAATATACGAAACAGTATAATTCACGTCTAATTAGAAATCAACTTCTTTAGGCTGTGAACTCTTTCCAAAACTATCAGGGATCATGTCTATCAAGGTTGGGTTTTTTTTTGCCTGCTTTAATTTCATACCTAAAATTATTGTAGGCATAGTTTGGTTTTTTTAAAAACAAATTCTTTTGAGCTGTGCAGAGCTCCTTTACAAGCGATAATGATGATGATGTTAGTGGTGGGAACGGCCTCATCCCGGCTGATTTCATTAGAATGACTCCGATCAGGAATGTGCATCTCCTTTGTACCAGAATTAAAATGGGTTTTTCCACTCAATGGAACAGAGAATGAATAGGCAAATACACTGAAACCACAATGACCTGACATTTTTTAACTTCATCAAATCATCAAGAAGCCTTCTAAGTGATTTGCAAGTACATTTATTAGATATTTGTCAATCATTTTATACAGTTGTTCTTTTAGAGTGGAAATGTTTGAAAAAAAAAAAATGTTTTGGAGTGATTTGTCTCTTATTTATTCCACAGTCCTGAGAGGAAGGCTATTGTCCCCTCACCTTCGAGATGAAGAAAATGGAAACAGAAATAAGGTAGATTTTCTAGTTCCAAATGAGTAGCAGAAGGAAGTCAGCAATTCATTTATTCAGCAATGATGCGTGGAGGGCCAGTAAACAGAGGGAGTGCCAGGTCTTGGGCATGGAACTCCAATGGTGATACTCTCAAGGAGCTTCCGGTTTCAGCGGAGAAAGGGACAAATGAAACACTGGCCAGGCCACCCCTCACCAAGCACTGCGGGAGCCACATGCCACCAGTGCACAAAGAGACTCTTTACCCACGGAGCATGGGGGCTGCGCTTCCAGGGAAGGCTTTTTGGAGGATGCTAACTGTAATCCAAGATTTGTAGGACAGGCAGGATTTAGAGAAAGTGTTTGGAGGGAGGTGAATGGGGAAGGGAACAGAGAAGAGAGACGTGTCTCCACAGCCCTGCTTGGGGAGTGAGCCGTGTGGGTAATTACCCTTTAATGCTGGTTTATTGTGTCACTACTGGATATCTGGCAACGGTGGGGAAGAATGCATTAAGCCGGAGAAAAGTACAGATTATGAAACAGGCCTAGAAAACAAATGAAGTTAGGGATATTTGTGTGGGGGTTGGTTTGGCCAGCAAAAGGCAGCTAGGTCTAGATTTAGGGGCTTCTTCTCACCGTGACCCTATCCCCCGGCAGCAAGGCTCATGGAGTCTGAGGAATCTTGCTGCTGGTTGCTGCTGGCATGTCTTTCAGCTGCAGCCATCCCATGTGCAGCTCCTGCTTGTTGTACCTTCTTCTCTTATCCTTTCCCTACACGCCCCGTTGTTTCCATTTGTGATGCTAGTGACCACACAGCTAAGATCCTTTTGCTTTCTAAGCATTGGACTCAAAAGCAGAGGAACCGCATAAATGCAATCAATTAATTATGCCACCGACTTGCACTTCCATCCTCACCTAAATTTTTCGACAGTTCAAACCTGAATCTTTTGAGGAGTACCAGGACAAAGCAGACAGTGGCCGCATGGTCACACATCGCATTAGCAAGGGAGACTTACGGAGAACAAGCCAACACCAAGACTTGGCCCTGCAACTGATGGATAGGGAAGGCGCCCACTGAAGGCACGAGGGGAGAGGCGTGGGCTCCCAGGACTGGAGACTTCCTGCAGGGGAGAGGCGGATCTGGTGCATAGACCCTTCAGGATCAAGAGCCAACGCCAGAGCAGAAAAGCAGGAGGGAGGGTGGCGGCCCACGCTATTCATCTGAACAGATACCTCAAGAGTGTTCAGGGGACTTTCTGTCTATTTCTTGGAGCAGAGAAATAGCTGCCTGATGACAGATAGGCGAGCTTGTTTGCAGTTGGTGAGATGGGCCCTGCTCATGTCTGGAGAGCCACTTAGAGGTCTATTCAAAACCAACCCAAGCGTCAACACATTCTGGAAGAGAGCAATTAGTAATGCAAATGTCGAGTTATCTGTGACCTGGGTTACAGAAATCAGCAAGCAATGGGATGTTTGTGTGGTTCTGTGCTGCTAAGATACTTTAGGAGATATCCCAACTTGGAGAACTTTGTTTTGATGACTTGGATAAAGATAGTGGAACTAATTCTCACTTGAATGGGTGATTGTTTATTTCTGCTTAGCGTGAATGGAGTTAATTGTTTCCAATGGCCTTTCATGGTGGTGCTGTGTGTGGGGCCATCTGCTGCAGATGGCCCCAGCTCTCCACTTGTGGCTTTTAATACATGCTGGGTGCACACTCGGGTCCCTCTTCTGATGTGACCATCGATGAGGAAATACCCCATTCATAGGTGAGTGGAAGTTGATGGCTTTCTTTTTCAAATTGGGTAATAATAAAGTCCCTGCCATCAGCCATATGTTTCCACGAAGTAAAACAACAACAAAAAGCTTTTCTTGAGAAAAGTGGAAGTAATTGTGAAAGGAACTAGAAGGATTCATTCACTGTTAGGAATGGAATCAGTAGGTTGGGAATTCGGAGAAGGCAATATATAATTATGAATTGCTAAAAGGGAGAAATCACGGTTGATGGTAAAGTTTGTAAAATATTTTGTAGCACTTTTAAAATAATAATTTCACTGTGGCAGCACTTCTTTCTTTAGGGAATAAATACATACAATTTTAAAGTCTGACATCACTGGAAATGTGTGTGTGCTGATGGGGACTTCCTGTAGCTTTTGTCTCTTGAAATAATGATCTAATTAACCTGTGCTGGGTTCAGATGCCTTTTGGGAGGAGGGGCAGCCCGGTGTGAGAGCTGTAGACATATTAAGGTCCAAAAGTGCTGGAAACAGCCTTGCAGCTTTGCAGACCAGGCCTGGCAGCCCCAGCAGGAGAGAAGAGGAGGCCACAGAGAAAGGGGGTTGTTCCCACACAACAGGATGGAACCAGAAGAATTTAGATTTCATTCACGCTGCAGGAATCGGGGACCAAGGGTGAGAACAGCCAGTACTGTTTGGGGAGAGACCAGGACACAGGTCAAGAGCTCACTCCCTTCACAGGGGTCACCCTGCTGAACATGAGGACTGTTGCTGAAGTCTTGCTAGTCTGAGGTGCTGGGAGAGGGGACAGCCTGCAATGAACCCCCAGGGCATTGGAGGACACGTGTCCAGCAAGCTGGGTGCCCTGGACACACCATCATGGTCAACGATGCACCCCCAGGGCATCGGAGGACATATGTCCAGCAAGCTGGGTGCCCTGGACACACCATCATAGTGGGCACCTGTCAGGCAGAACTCTTACATCTTCACATCTGCACCAGCATATCCCTCACTCTCGACAGTGAGGTGAACTAGTTCAGGCTGCATGTCTAGGTTCTTTACTGCCCTTTTGCAGAGGGACGTACCGGGATGCTGACGTGCCCATGTGCTCGAGGTCACTGGTGGTCACTGCTAGAGCCAGGATTTGAACCCTTGCTCTCTGGGATGAGAGCCCATGCTCCTAACCACTGCACTGTTCCCTGACAGGGTTTCTGTCCACACCGCTTTCTTTTCTCCACTCAGAGAAGGTCACGAAGCTTTGATGCTGCTGAGAATGCACCTCTTTACCAGCCAAATGCTGGCCATAGCTCGGTTCTCCTTCCTTCTTCCTAAACACCTCTGGTGTCCTCCCCTGACCCATCCTCATCCACACAGGCCCCGTCCAGGCCACTTGGGACCTTCCCGGGTTCCCAGCTTTACTCTCCTCTCTGTGCCCTGTTGCTGCTCAACTTGTCATCCCCGTGTCTGAGGCTTTCAGGGACTCCCAGGGTTGAGAGCAGAGGTTCTCAGTGTGCTTTGTTTTATACTTCACCACAGAAACAATTTTATTACTCTAGTGTCTTAGTCCACTCTGGTGGCCAGAACCAACTATTATATGGCCTAGATGGCTTATAAGCAACAGAAATTTATCTCTCAGAGTTCTGGAGGCTGGGAGTTTGAAGTCAGGGTATAGCTGGGCCGGGGTCTGGTGAGGGCTCCCTTCCTGATTCACAGACGACCACCTTCTCAATGTGCCTTCTCATGGCAAGTGCCCAGGAAGAGAGAAGGAGAGAGATCTTCTCATAAGATCTCATCATGGGGGCCTCACATGCATGGCCTCATCTAGCCTACACCACTCCCAGGAGTCACACCTCCTCTTAAAGTCACATTGGACAGTTGGGTTTCAATGTATGAACTTGGGTGGGAGTAATTCAATCCATAGCAACGTGCATGATTGAGAATATGTGAGCATTTCTCACTCTTTAGACGTACGCTTTTCCATCTGCCCAGGGTTCTCCAAAGAAACAGAACTATAGAGGAGAGAGAGAAAGAGAGAGATGAGATTTATTATGAGGAATTGACTCGTGTGATCATGGAGTACAAGAAGTCCCATGGCCTGCCATGTGCAACTACTATAAGGCCCTGTCCTACCCCAAAGGCCTAAGAACCAAGGGAACAAATGGTGTAGTTCAGGCCAAGGTCAAAGGCCTAGAACCGGGAGCTCCAGCAGCAGCAGATGGATAGCCCAGCTCACGAAGAGAGTGAATTCACCCTCCATTGCCCTCTTGCTCTGTTTAGGCCTCAATAGACTGATGAGGTCCCCCATATGGGTGAGGGCCGATGTCTCATTTACTCAGTCTACTCAGTAAACTGAGAATCTCATCTGGAAGCACCCAAAAGGAACACCCAGAAATAATGTTTTGCCAGCTTCCTGGGCACCCCTTAGTCCAATCAAGCAGACACACAAAACCAGCCATCACACTCAGAACACTCTCCTCATTTTGCAAATTATCTTTTGTTCTGTCTAACACACGTGTTTTCTTTCTTCTGAAACCTCCACGACTTTACCCCAATGAGATGTCCTTTCCTTTGTGAAAACACCCGCTGCGGCATTCATAATAGTGCATTTGTGTGTCTGTTTACCTTCTCTTTCTTTCCACCAGAGTGCAAGCCCCTTGTGGGTACAGACTGTCTTTTCATTAATGTATCAGTCCCTTATAAGAGAGACTAAGGCACATGGAAGCCTAGTGAGTGTTTGCTGAATGAAGGAAGAAATCTATGAAATTCAGAGTGTTTTAGATACCTTTTTAGGGTAGCGCAAAGGAAATAGATGGCTGTTTAGTAATCATGGTGAGGTGACAAATTCTGAGTGTTACAGTATTCGAGGTATTGTGCGCATCACTGTGAAAAAACAAGACTGAACAGAGCTAAGTTAATATCCAAAATTATGCAGGTATTAAGTGGCAGTGTAGTCAAATTCAGGTTTGACTGAAGTGACATCCTGGGATTGCTATTTGGAGGTGATAAACTGTCTTTCCATGAACAGCTCCTGCATGTTGGGTAGTAAAGAACTTAACTTTGTCCCCAAAAGGTTTAGGCTTGGCTCCTGGGGGGTAATCTTTGTCTGCCTAGGAGTCTTGGGCTGGCCGAATAGCAAAAGGTGATTCACATGGGGACATTGGGTCGCATGGGATCCACTGACATGGGGACTGAGCTAAATCACGCAGACCAAATGGTGGGCTTACCTCACCCATGTAGTGGAGCCCCCGTAGAGACTCTGAACACCAAGCTCGGGGAGTTTCCATGTTGGACAATCTCTATGCTCATTGTCACTACTGCTGTTGAGAAAGGGCAGAGTCTCATCTCCTGACTCCGTGCGATCAGGACACTGAAAGGCACCTGTGTGAGTCCCCACTGCCACCCAGGCATGGCTTCCCCGGACAACCCAGGTCCTGTTCCTGTAACAAACCAAAGCCATGAGGACACCAGCTCAGTGAGTTCTGGGAGTCCTCCCGGCACATTTACTGAAACTGGGGGCAGCTTTGGGAACCCCTGAACTTACCATTAGAAGTCAGGGTAGTATCGGGGGCTGTGCCCTAAAACTATATGGGTAACCCTAAACTCTTCACAGATGTGGAAGTAAAGAGACACAAAAATAAGAAAGGTAAGTTAACGAAGGAAACCAAACAGGAAATAAACACAGAAAGTTGTGAGGATTTTACACTCAAACCTGAGTGAAAACAGAGACTGCCTGCAAATAACATCACTGTGCGTAAGAGGCCAGTGGAAGGACACACACCTCGATCTCCATCCCATTTCCCCGGGGGAAGGACACGCACCTCGATCTCCACCCTATTTCCCCGGGGAAAGGACACGCACCTCTATCTTCATCCCATTTCCTGTCTAGTTCACTGCTAAGTGCTCAATAAAGATTTGATTTGAACATATATTTATTTTACAAAAGACAAAGATATCAGTTGAATCACAAATTCAATTGCTTTTAAAGTTCCAATTTATAGAGCTGCTTTTCGTGTTAAATTGGCAATGACTAAACTAGTTGCTTTGCACTTACTGTTTGAATGCTGGTCCCTGTGTCATGTGTTGCCATGTGCTGGCATGCTGTCATGTGCTGTCACGCCACAGGCTGTGCATTGTCATGTGATGCCATGTGCTATGTACTTTCAAGTGCTATCATGTCATGCATTGCCATGTGTTGTCAGGGGCTGTCATGCCACATGCTGTGTGTTGTCATGTGATGTCCTGTGCTATGTATTGTCATGTGCTATTGTGTCATGCATTGCCATGTGCTGTCATGTGTTGCCTTGTCAGATATTGTCACACCCTGTCCTGGAACGCCTCTTTTTAACACTATGTGGTGCCCAGGCAGAATGTTGGTCTGATTTGGAATCTACTGAGACACCGACAAGTAGACACTGGTTTTGCAAGGAGTGTGTTAACTGGTGCTATGTCTGGTTTTGATCTGGATGGTGACCCCTACCTTTCAAAAGCAAACTAAAGGAAAGCTCACACAAGGGAGTGGTTCCTCTACAATCACTCATGTTAGCATCCCTCCCCACACTACTCCCAAAACCTGGTCTGCAAAAGGCATCTACTAAAGCCAAAGACGGCAGAGTGATTCTTGTCATTTGTTTTGGCTTTGGCTCCTGGGATGTGCCACTTATGTCTAAAAAGGATCAATTATTTACTATTATTTCTTAAATATGTACTAAATAAAATTGTATATACTTCTAAAACCTAAACCTAGGAGTTCAGATTTTCTTTTTGTCCTCCTTTCTTTCTCCTTCCTTTCTTATCATCACTTCCTTTCTTATCATCAAAATTAACCTCCATTAAAATTAAAATAAAATAAAATCTTTTATTAAAGTATTAAGAGTAATTTTACTTCTTTTGTGGCACTTCTTTAAGGATAGATCCTAAAATGATCTGGACATTAAAAGTAAAAGTAAACCTAGACAGATCATTTATAGATAAGCTATATATTTCATTTTATTAAAATCCAAAAAGAAAATCAAAGGTAAGGAGGAAACAAGATCACTTGTNTTCTTTTTGTCCTCCTTTCTTTCTCCTTCCTTTCTTATCATCACTTCCTTTCTTATCATCAAAATTAACCTCCATTAAAATTAAAATAAAATAAAAATCTTTTATTAAAGTATTAAGAGTAATTTTACTTCTTTTGTGGCACTTCTTTAAGGATAGATCCTAAAATGATCTGGACATTAAAAGTAAAAGTAAACCTAGACAGATCATTTATAGATAAGCTATATATTTCATTTTATTAAAATCCAAAAAGAAAATCAAAGGTAAGGAGGAAACAAGATCACTTGTGTCATAATTCTGCTGTGGCCAACCAGGTAGCCTCATTTGGGACCAGCTCTCTTGAGCTGCAATGAAAGAGTCACTTAAAAAGGCAATCAGAGGCCATGTCATTGCTGGCTTAGGTACCCTAAATATTGACTCTTTACTTTCAAAGAATCTTTCTTAATGAGATCACTACAGCATTAGCTGGAAAATTGTGTGAGTGTGTGTGTGTGCATGTGTGTGTGCATGTGTGTGTACGTGCGTGTGAGTGCGAGTGCATGGCTGTGGTGCATGTGTTATGTGTGTGTGTCTGCATGTCTGTGTGCACACATCTATGAGTGTGTACATGTGTGTTGCTTGGGTGTTGTGTGTGTATGTAGAGAGAAAATAGAAAGACTCATCAGAATTTTTATAATCTCTTCTTTTGAAACCAATCATTTTCAAATCATATCTCCAGAGTCTCTCAAGAAGAAAATTATTTCAGGTCAATTAGTTTCTTTCTACTTTCATATTGAACACACATACACACACAAACAAACACAGCTTAATAAGAATAGATCCAATTCTGCAGACACTTAAAACATCAGTTTGAGTATTTAAGATGAAATCCAAAAGGAATGCGACAGTCTGCCTAGGTAGAGCTCAGTCTTAGAAGGAAGTCACTTCTTATGTCTGGATATTTAATAAACAAGGCAAATGATTAAAATGCTTTAAATGTCAATTTCTGCTGGGGGGAAAACTACCTTCTATAACCTATAGAATACTTCCAGGACCACTGCTTGGGAAGAAGAAGAAGGTAGCATTTCTGGAGCACACAAGATTCTACAAACGCGTGAGATATATTCTTAAGTATTTTTACTGATGTGGAAAATCAGACTCAATGAGGTTTAACAATTTGCTCCACGTCGAATGAGGGGTGAGGTTCAGATTCAAAGGTGTCCTTTTGTCTGAAAAGCCTCTTCCTTTCTGTTCTGTCTACCACCTAGTTCATTTCAACACTTTGGCCGTGTGTGAAGGTTTTCGTGCAGACCAATAGCTACGATGTGCTCTGAGGATTCTAGTGTCTGACACTGGGCTAAGTGTTTGTCATAAACTTTCTTTTGCCTTCATAGAAACCTTCAGGTAAAGACACCAGTATTAATCCACTTTGTGACGTAAACAAAACAAAAATGCGAACTTGCCTGAGCTCAAGTTCAGCATCAGTTAAGAGGAAGAGGAAGGGCTCTGCCCCATCGGTTGGATGCGGGAGCCCGGACTGTGTGTGCCTGGACCCCTCTGCCCTCCAGACTCCACCAGGAGACATTCTGGGGTCTGAGAAAGTGAAGGAGGCAAAGCTAAGTGCTCGGATGCACCTCTGCTTTCTTGAGGGTTCAAAGCTCCAGAGAACTCGGTGCCTGCCACAGGCCAGGGCCAATGTCCTCTGGTCAGCACACTGTGGTCACGACAAGCACTCTCTGCCCGTGGTTATCTGGAGGGAAGGCCGCCTCGAGAGAAGCCCGCCTTGCGAGACCTTCACCCCTGACCCTCCCTTAAACCCGGCTCCTGTGCTGGACCTCAGACTCAGCCCTGGAGACATGCTCTATTGCTTTATTTGTTTCTAATTTAGACCAAAGACCCTGCTTGGCCTTCTGTGATGGTTTTGTCCAGTTGGGCATTTTTGTTCTCACCATGGCTGCTTATTTTTACTGCTTTATCTTTGCCTTTTTATTGAGTGATTTTTTTTTAGCTTATTTTACCTTGTTTGTTTGTTTCTCTTGTTTCTATAACATTTTCACAGGGAATAAGAAGTGACACCTGAAGATGGGAAGGTGGCCCCAGGCATCCGAGGAAGGCTCAGCGTCACGTCCTCTGTATGACTGGGGCAGAGGAGCATCAGTCCTTTGCTCACCCAGAGCGGGTCCCACACAGCCCCTCGGGTAGCCCCACCAGAAACACTGCCCACTGAGGGGATTCTGGAAGTTTCACAGCAAATGCATACTGGCATCATTTACACCTGCTTAGTAGCCATATTTCCCTTATCACCAGAGATGAGTCCAAAGGGCTTACTCCAGCATGTGAGGCTCTGCCCAGCACAAACTCTGCTTACCTGTCAAACCCCGCTCCACCTCTCATACACAAGCCCTCTGCGGCAGCCAAGCCAGTGCGTTCCCGAAGCCACCTGGGCCTGCACACTCACTCTCTGTCTCTCATACGTAAGCCCTCTGTGGCAGCTGAGCCTTTGCATTCCTGGCTCCGCCTGGGCGTGTGCACTCAGCCTTCTCTGTCTTTGCTCATGGGAGATTGTGCTGTGACCGTGTCCAGCCCTCTCTGCTCATCTGTCCTCCTACCTCACTCCTCCTCTGTGTGGTGCACCACTCCCACACCAAGCCATGGGTCTGACAGCATTTTGGAGCTCACATGTGCTGGCTTTTAATCTCTACTTTCATGCATATGTTCATGTAACTGTTGGAATCTATGTTTGCAACCCACTTCCTCCCCACAGGGTTTCACTGACTTACTAAAGCTTATCACATGTTCAATAAGAAAAATGTGTGGATAGTGGAGACCACAAAAAGGAAAAAATAAAGCTTATCTGGAAGACAATGTAATCATCACTCTGAAGGGTCAACTTTCATTCAGAATTTCCTGTGATCCAAGGCAAAAAATCTGAACATAAATTTTCCAGAATCAATCATCAGGAGGAAGGGATTGTGTGTGTTCTGAAAAGCCCGTGTCTAATGCTACCCGTAGGCTGTGGTACACACAGTTCAGCCAGTGCCGTTGTACACACATCTAACCTATGCCTGCTGACATCAGCAATGGGAATTTGGGGCAGTCACTGGCTGTAGTTGAAATGCCAGGACATACTCGTGCCCTGTTCTGTCCCAAGGGGTGATCTGGGATTCTCGAACTTCACTGAAGCCACTCTATTTCTGTCTGCATTGACCTCACTGACCAGACATAAATATTTTATCCCACTCTCCACACAGCCTTGGCTTTCCTGAGTTCCTGTTTGAATTGAGAGCATAACTTTGGGATAAGTTTGCCATGTAAGGAAGAAACCACAGTGATCCTGACAGTTGAAAATTGCCTCGTATGTGAGTGTGAGCTTTGGCACCGTGATGATTTAATGGGTATATCAGATACCCACAGCTGCCACAACAAATTAGCACAAAATGAGTGTCTTAGAAGAACACAAATTTATTCTCTCACAGTGTGGTATGTTTCGGATGTTTATCGCCGCCCCAATCTCACACTGAATTGTGATCCTCAGTATTAGGGGTGGGGTCTGGTGGGAGGTGACTGGCCCACAGGGGTGGATTTCTCATGAATGCTCTTGCACCACCCCCCGGTGCTGTCCTCGTGATCGTGAGTTCCCAGGAGATCTGGTTGTTTAAAAGTTTGTGGCCCCTCCACACTCTTGCTCCTGCTGCGGCCATGTGATGTCTGCTCCCCTTTGACTTCCACGGTGATCATAGCTTCCTGAGGTCTCCTCAGAAGCCAAGCGGATGCCAGCACCGAGCTTCCTGTGTGGCCTGCAGAACTGTGGTCAATTCAACCTCTTTTCTTTATAAATCACCCAGTCTTCGGTATTTCTTTATAACAGTGCGAGAACAGACCAAGGCTAGAAGCTGGAGATCAACGTATCAGCAAGTTTCCGCTCCCTCTGAAGGCCCTAGGGGAAGGTCCTCCCCGTTTCCCTCCAGCTTCTGGGGCTTCAGCCATCCTGGGCTTGTGGACACAAACATGCGATCCGCCTCCCTCTTCACAAGGCTCCTTCCTCTGTGGGACTCCACGTCTTTGCAAGGCCGTTTCTTTTCTGTGTCTGTGTCCAAATTTCCCTCTTCTTAAAAGGACAGCGGTCACTGGATTAGGGGCCCAGCCAAATTCCATGTGACCTCATATTACCCTGATTACATTTGCAAAGACCCTGTTTGCAAATAGTCACATTGTGAGGTTCTGGGTGGGCGTGAATTTTGGGGGGCGCTGTTCGACACAGTACAATTGAGCAACAGAAATAACTGAAAGACACACTACAGTAGTCAGATATTTTAAAAGATGGTCTTGTTTTCTACCATTAATCACAGCTTTAACCTTTAACAAAGCAGCAAAGACGCCAAGATCTGGGCTTGGAGTCTGGAAGTGGGGGACAGAAGAGAGGGGGGACCCCAATCCAGGTACTGAGAGGGGACACCTGGACTTCTTCCGCTCTCATCCCCCTTCCTTGCTCTGCAGTCTGAGGCAGGCCAATTAACCTTCAGAGACTCAGTGTTGTCAAGTAATATTATCCAACAAATACCTGTTTCAAAGTTACCGTGATCTGGGCATGGGCTCTGCCCTTAAGAAACACGTCATCTACAAGAGTCAAGTAATTCAATGTGACAGGAGAATATGGAAAGGCAGGAAAGAAAAGAAAATGAGTAAATGGACAGCAATCATTCCTATGCCTGCTGAGGGCTCGATAATGGTCAGTGGAACCACCAAGGGGGCTGACCCATGCATGGAAGCCTCTGGAAGAGTGGGGTTTGCCTGGCCAGGTGGTGAGGTGTGGATCCCCACGTGGAGTGGACAGCCCACTGCTGAGGTGTATGTGGGAAGAGCTGGTGGCATGGCCCTTTGATGTGTGGACAGCATGGGGACTGGCGGGCAGGTGGAGTCGCCTGGCTCTTGTTCTGGGCATAAGGGTGGCCACCGGGAGCGGAGGCACGAGGTCTGTTTTTTATAACCACATAGACAATGCTGTGAAAGTCATTTGGAATAAAGAGGAATTTGACTTAGGAAGCAAACTCAGGTGCTTCTGGTCACGCTGGTGAGAGAATGGGAGCTGGGTGGTGAGGGGATGCAGTGAGTCCGGTGAGAGAATGGGAGCTGGGTGGTGAGGGGTGCAGTGAGTCCGGTGAGAGAATGGGAGCTGGGTGGTGAGGGGTGCAGTGAGTCTGGTGAGAGAATGGGAGCTGGGTGGTGAGGGGATGCAGTGAGTCCGGTGAGAGAATGGGAGCTGGGTGGTGAGGGGATACAGCGAGTCCTCACCCCAGGTGGGTGAGAGGAGAGACCAGAGGGCATGGGAAGCAGAGGCTGAGGGGGAGAGGGCCAGGGAGGCAGGAGCCTGCAGCTCAGCCCTGGAGCCACCAGGATAGAGGAACTTGGGGGGTCTGGTGACTTCTCTGCTCTGAGGGTAAAAGGAAGTTTCACATGGAGGAGCCATGATGGGCCAGGTGCAAGGGGAGAATTTGGGGGAATTTGATTCTAATCACCTCCATTTTCCTTGGAATGGGGAAGCTTAACCAGTTGCTGAAATCCAGAGGGTGACACTGGGATTAAGGGGGGGAGGGAAGGAAAAGCATCCCCACCGAGGAAAGTGAAAAGATTTACCTGGTTAGGATGAAACTCATTTGGAAGCCTGTAAATTTGTCAGGGAATTAATTAATCAGCACCGTTATTTTCTCTCTCAGTTCTGAAAGCTGTCATTTCAAAGGCGTAGATTAGAACAGCATGCGGACGTAAGCAGGAGCAGAAGCAGGAGAAGGAAGAAAGAGAAAGGAAGCCACCTCTTCCCCTATTCCAAGCCATCCTTAGGACGCAAGAAGGGTTTTCTTTGTGTCTCCCAGTTAAGCAGAGAGCCTCAACTGGAGGCAAGGCTGTGAGGACCCAGCTCAGGAGGGTGAGGTTCCCGGTGTGGTCTCAACCTCACCAGCCCGTGCCTCCCACCTCCGCCAGTTCCAGAGCACTAGGGCCGCACAGGGTGACTGCAGCCAGGGAGAGGACCGGGCATTCGTCCGGCCTCCCTGCCAGTGAGCGGCGGGTTCCCTTCCACCCCTCGCTGCTGCCCAGGCCCCACTGGAGCCTCTGAGAGCTGGTGGTCTGCGTTTTCGTGCATGTCCTTCCTCTTCAGCATGTCCAGAGTGTGTGCGCACAAACACAAACCCGCGCTCACAACGACAGCCACCCAGCCCTCCTCTCCTTTCCCATGGCTAAGCGGGTAAATTCTTCCTCATCAAAGAGACAGATGAAACGAGTTTATTAATAAAAGTCTCCGTCAGGAAGATTGGAAATGAATGATTAGTAAAATCCACCCCATTTTACTTATAGACAGACCCCCCTCCTGGAGAGGCATCTGTGAAGGGCAGGAATCCCCGAGTAGGTTGGGGCTGGAAGCATCTGGAAGCTGTTTGCGATATGGATTAGGAGTCAAGCTGCACACAGACACCGCCTCCAGACACAAGGCTCGCTCTGCGGAGGGAAAAGACGCGGCTTGTTTACAGTGCCACTTTTCCCTTTGCTTGTTATCTGTTTTATTTCTTCCTGGTTCCCGGGCTCCCTCACCATTCGTGTGCAATTATGTCTGCACAGATCCGCCAGCTGTAGGGCTTGTTAACCGTGCCCACCCCGCAAGCTGTCGGAGGCTGAGGGAGGAGCTAGGCCATACGCACATGTCTGCATCGCCTGCATAGCTGGTGCGTTTAGCAAATCAGGGTGTTTGGGCCTTTTGCGGTAGAACAAAGAAAGTAAAAGAGAGACCTGGACACACCCGCAGGCACAAAGTCTAAGCAGCAGGTGGATTGTGTGTGTGAACATGCCATGTGTCTGTGTGCGCGTGCACACACACGCACACTCATAGACACACGCACACACATGCACATGCACAAACACACAGACACATGCACACTTAGGCACACATGTGCAAACACACAAGCACATGCACACACAAACACATGCTGATACACACTCACAGGCACATGCACACGCACTCACGTGTGCAAACACACACAGGCACACGAACATGCAGGCACATGCACAAACACACAGGCACAGGCACACACATGCATATGTGCAAACACTCAGGCACACACACAAATGCACCCACATGTACAAACACGCAGACCCATGGGCACACTCACAGGCACACACATACAGATGTACGAACACAGGCACACACAGACACATGCACACACATGCACATGCACCAACACACACAGGCATATGCACACATATGTACATGCACACACACGAACAAACACACATGCACATATATGCACATGCACAAACATGGACACACACGTGCACTCACACACAGGCACACATTCACACTCATGTGCACACACATGCACACCCACTCACCTTCACATTCTCAGATACATGCACACATGTGCACTCACACACACATACACTCATGTGGACACACACTTACTTTCACATTCAAAGGTACATGCACACATACGCACACACATGTGCACTTACACAGAAACACACACATGCCCACGCATGCACATATGCTCACACTCACATTCACAGGTACATGCACACATGTACTGACACACAGACACACACTCACACTCACAAGCACATGAATGCATACACAGACCTCTACCCTCTCCACACTCCCACAGCTGATGGCTGGTGTAATTTTCCCATTACTTGTGCATTTCTTTATCCATGAAAACACTTGAGGAATTATGTGTTTAGGTCTCTGATTTCTACATCTGGAAAACATTCTCTGGGGGCCTTTTTATGAATGTTGCCAATTCGAGAGTTTTAAAGTGTAGTTATTCCTAGCCAATGCTTATCTCTTTGATAAAAGCAGTGTTTTCTTCACAAATCATCCGGAGACCCTCATGATAGTGAACGTCCTTAGTTTCTGACAGGGATGTTTCCTCCACTCTATAAAAGAAGAAAAATCACAAGTGTGGTTTGACATTTTCCATCAATCTAACGAACAGTGAGTGAGTGGAGATGACCAGAATTCAGTGTGGGGAGGCAGGGTTTGGGCTGGGCTGTCCGCCCTTGCGCTGGAAGAACCGGTCCTCACCTTGGTCCTGCGGAGGCTGCCTTGACAAAAAGGATCCAGTCCTCGCAGAAACACAAGCGCCAAGGCAGCTGGAGGGCTAAACCAGGGCCCTGCCACCCCCTCAGCGGCTGCTGCCAAGTGCATTTACCCTCCGCTGAGGCGGCGCTCGCAGGCAGCCTTCCCACATCTGTGAGGGTGGGGAACTGAGTCTAGAAATCACGCGCCCTTAGCCAGAGTCCTGGGGGTCCGGGGTGGAGACAGGCTTCCTGCGGAACGGGCCCACCTCAGCGCTGCGTGTGCGGCGCCTTGTACCCAGCCACACTCTGCCTCAGGGGTGTGGATGAGAGAAGAGTCGAAATAAACATGGGAGAGACCACCCTGCGTCCTTCCAGAATCTGGTCCTCACGACCGTCCCGGAGACGTTCCCAGAGAATGTGCTTTCCAGCCCGTGGTGCCTGAGTCTCCCCGGGGACCAGGGCAGGTCTCTGGGCTTCCTGGGCCTGCTGCGGAGGCTCCGCTTGGCAGGTGTAAGTTCAACCCTGACATCCACATCATGGAGAGGCCACTCGGCCTGAGGCCACAATACCGACCCACACATTCCGGCTTCCGCGCGCCCTCCTCGGCGCTGGTTTCCTCGCAGCAGGTGGCACATGTCCCCGTTTATCCCCCGCCGCCTTTCTCACCTCCTGGACCCACAGAAAATGCCATCTGCTCCTGCTGGGGTCGGGTTGGGACGGCTGGGCCAGGACACAGGTCTGGGCCTCCTGTGTGACGGCGATGTTTCTCCAACACAAAGCCCCAGGCCTCACCACTCTCCACGCTTAGCAAATCCCACCGCCCTCCCTGGGAATCGCCGTCAGCCCTGGGCTTTGGGCCATCTCTGTGCACAATGGGAACTGCGCGCCTCTCACTGCCTTTGCCGCGTGGCTCTCTGAGGAGACGCCAGGCCTGTGGCCTGCTAGGAGCCCGCCCTCCACTTCGTGTAGAGTACAGGCGGCTACCGTCTGCATCCCCGTCCCGGACCTGCCCTTCCTGGAAGCCCTGCAACTCCCAGCCCGTGGCCCACCCTTTCCAAGCTGCGGGGCAAACCCCCTCCCTGCAACCCCCAGGCTGTCCCGGCAGAGAGCAGGAGGCAGGAAAAGGTGAGGACTCCATTAGAGCAGGTGTCCCCCCGAGGGGTGCAGGCATCTGGGAGAGACGCCTCCGATGTTCAAGGCGGTGCAGACAGAGTTCGGAGGAGTAAAGGCGGGGTCACGACATGGCAGAAACGGGAGCTAGAGATGTGGGACCAGTGTCTGCGGCCCCAGCCCTCAGCGGGGAGGAGCAGGCAGGTGCAGCCAGGAGGCTGAGCAGAAGGTGGAGTTCAGGGGTCACCAGGGGATGTCCGTGTGGGGTCAGGGCCCTGCCCACTGGTGGGGATCCGGTCCCTGGGTGATCACCAGAGAAGGCGGGATTCGTGAGGTGAATATTCAGTTAATGTTTCCACGGCTAATAGCTCTGCTCACATCTCGTCCTAACCCTAACATCAGCTTCTCAAGGGCGAGATCAAGGTGATAGAGTCTACTTGGAGGCCTGGTCCAGGGGTTGAAGTGCTGGTGTCCTCTCCCTCTCTCCCCTCCAGGCCAGCATCCCAGCTGCTGGGAGGCTGAGGCTGGGACCACAGGTGCTCCTGACCCCAGGCCAGCACCAGTGACACTCAGGCCTGCTGGAGGAGAGAGCCAGAAAGCCCGGCTTGGCGCTGCCTCTCGTCCCCTCTGTTCTAACGGGAGGGAGACAGAGTGTCGGCCCAGGGAGAATAAAGTTCTAGTTTCTCACTTTCTGGGTGGGGCACAGGTTGCGGTGAGTGGCCAGGTTTGAGCCTAGCGTAGGGGAGACGGTTCAGTGCTCCCTGCAGCAGGCGTTCAGGAGAGCTGGGCTCACGTCCCCTGTCAGAGACCCATCCCCACGGCCCTGAGATCATGGTTTACCCACGCTGGGCCGAAGGGAACATTCTTCTGGACACTGAGTAACTTCTGTGGAAATCACGAACATTGTTTACTTTAGATACCAAAATTATGCTTCCTGAAAACTAGGAAAATTCATTGTTGAATAGTCAGAGTGTTTTATGCCATAGCTAGTTGGTGCCATTTCCTGCACCAGGAGAATAAGCCAGAGATCTTTCCTCTCCCTGCAGTAATTCCGTTTTCACTCCTAGCCATACACATTGTTTAGTTTATGTCTTATTTCCTGTTCTCTTTCCCAGAATAAGGTATTCCCTCCCATCTTTTAGGTGCATAGAAATAATACAACATAATACATGACATAATTACATGTGATCACATAATTTCATTATAGTAATGAATACAGAAGTGATGAAAGGTGAGGGCTACCTTGTTTTTATGAGTATTTTATTTTGCTGTCTAAGCAAATGTTAAAAGACACGATTAAGTGGATGAAGTACTAGCAAATAACTAAATGTAACAGAAAGGTGAGGCTAGCCCACAATCAAGTCATTACTTAGAATTCAAAAAGTTCCCTAAAATTCCCAGTTTTAAATGTTTCATTTGGACAAATAGACTTCTTAAAATAGACTAGACCAGTGTATTTTTTGGAATATCAGGACACACACTTCTGAGGTAATTTAAAAGGTGGTGGTTCAATAACCGTTAAGAAGCACTTAAAATTTGAAGGTATCCTCACAGATAGATTTGTTTCCCTTGGTTTAACTCTTTGTGCATATACATGAATTTTGGAAATCAGCAGATTTAACAGATTTTAGGTGTGTTTTGCTGTGGGTACGGAGCTAACACCAGCTCCAGCGTTTCCGCGAGGTGTCGTCTGACACAGGTGTCATCCCACGCACTCTTGGCCGTTATTTGATGAATCCTAAACGCTTTTGCAAAGTAAGTAGCCAATATGTTAATGTGGGTATCTTGGCGTATATTCACTTATTTACTATCCAGCGACTATTTGTTGAGTGCCAATTTGGTGTCAAGTGGATCAGAGACATCAGATAAAGTCTCAGGTTGCTCCAAGTCTCACAACAGAGCTCAGCATGCAGATGCAGTCTGTGCTGGAGCTGGAAAGTCTACACTGTGGAAAACACACAGCAGTGACACCCACGGTAGTTAACAGATGTTTTGAACGAGGAATCAACACACAGGATCAGATGCCAAAAGGGAATAGCAAACACAGCTGAGTGGTGCACGTTGCAGACTGTCCACTCTAGACTCACAGAGAAAGCCACGTGGCGCTTCAGTTCTTCCTGGGGAAGCTCAGCACCATCGGCATCACAACCTAGGAAAGTATCTCTGGCTGACACCTTTTTACACCACCTGCCAATCCACGTCAATGCACAGACTCATAGCTAATTACCTTTGGGTCATGCGCCCATGATTTGCAAACTCCAACTAGCTTAAAGCTCTTTACTGTGAAGTCACAATATGAATCCCCAGCATTTTGGAAATTATGACCTTGATGAGAGTAGATGTGTCCCCTCGATATTCTATATTCCTTGTCACCCTCAGCTAAGTGCTCATTTGTGCATTATGGCATTTGTTCATTCATTTATTCACTCCACAGTTAATCACTAAGTACCTATTATGTGTCAAGCATGATGCTTATTCAGGATGATAACAAATCAAAAAGATTCCTTACTCTCAGACTGCTCAGAATCTAGTGCGGAAGGCGGGAAGACAGAGCAATAGCAAAGTCATTGGTGGTGCAGGATGGGCACTTGTGCACAGCAGAATGGAGGCATAAAACAGAAGGAGCCCATCCACTAGTTTAAATATATTCTGAATACATTTAAACTAATGCCAGTGGCACTCCAGAAAGGAAGCTCTTCCTGGAAGAAAGATATCACAAATAATGCTTAAGTTTGGGGTAGGAGTTTGCCTGGTGTGGCAGCAAAAGGAGCTCCATCTTGGACATGAATCCACCATGTCAGCTTCTGATTAACCCCTCTTTCAGGAAGATTTCCAAGATTTCCCATTTATTTATTGTTCTTTGCATAAGGGCATGGACTTACCATGAATCCTGCCCTTTGGTCAAACAATCTTGATGGCATTGCACTTCAATTGTCATACGCATCCTTTCTGAACCACTCCTCCCCTATGACGTATGAGCCCTAGGTCTGGGGGTAACGCCAGGGAGATCCACTATCTTGTCTCACTGCTGCCAGAGACACAGATGTGGTGTGTGAGGCTGTACTTGCACTGATATAAAGAAATACCTGGGACTGGATAATTTAGAAGAAATGAAGTTTAATTGGCTCACAGTTCTGTAGGCTGTACGAAAAGCGTGGTGGCATCTGCTTCTGAGGAGACCTCAGGAAGCTTCCAATCATGGTGACAGGGAAAGAGGAAGCAGGCGGTCATGAGGTGAAAGCAGGAGCAAGAGAGGAAGCGGGGAGGTGCTACACACTTTTAAACCACCAGATCTCTCAAGAACTCACTCACTATCCTGAGGGCAGTACCAAGGGGATGGTGCTAACCATTCATGAGAAATCCACTGCCATGACCCAAGTACCTCCCACCAGGCCCCACCTCCAATCATGGGGGTTGCATTTCAACATGGGATTTGGGTGGGGACACATATTCAAACTTTGTGACATGGCTTCTGCTTGTAAGTCCCTGTTGAAACAAAAAATAATGCCAATGTAATGTCAAGCTAAATTTATGACAAGAATAGCACACAGTCTGGAAGAGGAGAAATGAAAGAGAACTTTACTTTAAATGACATAATGACATTTGAAGATAAACAGTGGTAAGTTGTGGGTGTAGGCTGCATTAGTTTCTTATTGCTGCTATGACAAATTACCAGAAGCACCTCAGTGACTGACAGCAACATAAATCTATCATCTAACAGTTATGGGGGCCATACACCTGAAGGGATCTCATTTGGCTAAAATCCAGGACTTGGCAAGGCTGAGTTTCTTGCTAATGGCTGTTGTGCAGATGGCATTTTCTTGCCCTTTTCAGCTTCCAGAAGCTGCCTGCATTCCTTGGCTTATGGCTGTCTTTCATCTTCAACACCAGAGACAGCCATGGTTGTCTTCCATCTTCAGTGCCAGAGATGGCCACCTTATTCCTTCTCACATCACAGCACTCTAACATTGATGCTCTGCCTCTTTCTTCCACATTAGAAAACTGTGATTATGTGGGCCAATGGATAATCTCCCTATCGTAAGTTAGTTGATTTGTAGTTTTGATCCCCTCTGTAGCCTTAATTCTCTTAGTTATGTCACATGCTATATGCACAGGTTTCAGGGAGTGTAACATGAACATCTTTGGGAGGACTTTATTCTGCCTGTCACAAACATATACTATAAAACCTAAAGCAATTCTTGCAATAACAAAGAGTTATAGCTAATAAGTCAAGAAAATAAAATAAAATCATAAAATAGGCTCATTTAATACATACAGAGTCAGAAAAATAAGTGAATGGAGAACAGAGACAAATCAGACACATAGGGAACAAACAGCTAGCTGAGAGACAACTCTAACAACAGCAATAATCATATCAGTTGTGACTGGTCTAAATAATGTAATAAAAAGACAGAGATTGTCAGATTGGATAGAAAAAGCAAGTCTCAACTATATTCTGCCCACAACACACACACAAGCACATATACACACACTTACATAACTCATATACATACAATGTAAATATAAAGTCACAAATAGATTAAAAACCAAAGGGTGGAAAATGATACACTGTGCCAACACGTATCAGAAAAAAGCTGTTATGGGCATACAAATATAAAAGTAGACTCCAGTAAAAAGAATATTGACAGAGATAAGTCATTTCATAAAGATGGAAGCCCAATTGCACAGGAGGACTTAACAATTCTAAACATCTATGCATCTAATAACATGGCTTCAAAATACATAAAGCCAAACTGGTGGCACCATAAGGAAAAATAGATAAATCAACAATTATAGTGGGAAACTTCAGTACCCTATTAAGAAGAAAATCAGACTGGACTCATACTGCTTGACTTGACAAATTTGACCTCGTGATATTAATCTAACATTTCACCCAATTACAGCAGAATATATAGTCTTTGCAAATGCATGCAGACCATTTATCAGATAGCTTATATATCAAATTATTAAAATGCCTTAATCTATTTTAAAAGATTCAAATCATACCAGTTAGTCTCTCTGGCAAGAATGGAATTAAATTAGAAATCAGTAACTGAAAGAAGTCTAGCAAATCCTCAAATATTTGGAAATTAATCAATTTATTTATAAAGCAAAACAAAACAAACAAATGAAAACTGGGTCAAAGAAAAAAATCAAAAGGCAAACTGGAAACCAGAAAATACATTATATTAAAATTTGTGTGATGCTGCTCAAGTTATATTTAGGCTGAAATGAACAGCATTAAAAGCATACTCTGGAAAAAAAACAATGGCTTTATCTTATGCCTTAATAAAATAAAGGAAAAAGGGCAAATTAAATTCAAAGTAAGCAGAAGACAAGAAATAATAAAGATTAGAGCAAGCATCAATGAATAGAAAACAGAAATACAATAGATAAAAATCATTGAAACCAAAACCAGATTTTTTTTGAGAAGATCACTATAATTGATAAACTTCTAGACAGAATAATCAATAATAAACAGAGAAGACAATTCATCAATACCAGAAATGAGAGAGATGGCATCAGTAAATACAGATATTAAAAGAATTATCAAGATATATTATGAACAACTTTATGCCAATTAATTTGACAACCCAGACGATAACCAAAATGGACAATTTCATTATACATTCAAATGACTAAAACTCACTCAAGAAGAAACAGGAAGCCTGGACAGTTTTATGCTTATTAAAGCAATTGAATTTACTGTTAAAAGTTTTTCCACATAGAAAACTCCAGGCAGATGTTTTCACTGGTTAATCCTGAGCGAACATTTAAGAATTAATACTACTTCTACACAAACTCTTCCAGAAAATGGAAGAAAAGGGAATACTCCCCAATTAATTCTTCAATGCAAATTTTACTCTGATACCCAAATCAGAAATATATTTTACATAAAGCTATAAACCAATATTCCTCTTGAACATACAAGCAAACATTTTAAACAAAGTTTTAGAAAATCCAACCCAATAGTATAAGACAACATATCAGGACAAAGTAAGGTTTATCCAGTATGCAAGCTTGATTTATCATGTGAAAGACAATCAATTAACAAACTAACATAATAAAATAATGTTATTATCTCCATAAATGTAGCAAAATCATTTGGCAAATCCAACATCCATTCTAAACAAACACTCTTAGCCAACCAGTGATAAAAGACACTTTCTTTAACCTGACAAAGTGTATCTGTGGAAAAATTTTAACTAACATCATGCTTAAATGGTGAAAGACTAACAGCTCATCCACTAAGAGTGAGAACCAGTTGAGAATGTGCTCTCCTTATCTGTTTTCAACATCATATTAGGGTTCTCACTTGTGTGATAACACAAGAAAGATAAAGGAAAATTCCCCAGATTAGATGTTGGGCGTCAACATGATCTTCTATGTAGAAAGCTCAGTGTAATCTACAATGAAGCTGTTATAACTAATCAATGAATTTAGCAAGGCTGTAAGTTTCAAGGTCAACACACTCAAAAAAACAATTGTTTCTCTATATACCAGAAAGTCTGAACACACTGGGTCTTGAAGAGGTAGTGGAGTACCTAGAACTCACACACATTGATAGTGGTAATGTAAATGGTGCATCCAATTTGAGATGCTATGTGGTAGCTTCTGTAAAAGTTAAAAATACACCTACCGGCCGGGTGCGGTGGCTCAAGCCTGTAATCCCAGCACTTTGGGAGGCCGAGATGGGCGGATCACGAGGTCAGGAGATCAAGACCATCCTGGCTAACACGGTGAAACCCTGTCTCTACTAAAAACTACAAAAAACTAGTTGGGCGAGGTGGCGGGCACTTGTAGTCCCAGCTACTCGGGAGGCTGAGGCAGGAGAATGGCATGAGTCCGGGAGGCGGAGCTTGCAGTGAGCTGAGATCCGGCCACTGCACTCCAGCCTGGGTGACAGAGTGAGACTCCTGTCTCAAAAAAAAAAAAAAAAAAAAAAATACACCTACCATGTGAACCAGCCATTCCATTTCTAGGTATCTACCCAAGAGAAGAGAAAGTGTATGTCTATGTAAAGACATGAGCATGAATTTCCATAGCAGCTTTATTTTTTAATAGCTAAAAATTAGAACAACCTAAATGTTAATCAGCAGACGAGTAGATAAACAAATTGTGGTGTATTCATGTAAATTAAATACTATTCAGCAATAAAAGGAAGTAAGTATTCAGCAACATGGATAAACCTCAAAATAATTATGCTGAGTTAAGAAGACAGGCAAAAAATAAAAATAAAAAAAGTACATCTGTGGGAATGATTCCCTTAAGTCCAGAGAAATGCAAACCAATCTGGAATGATAGGAAGAGATTGGTGATTACCTGGGAGTGGGGAGGGAGAGAGCAGCAGGTGCAACATGGAACATTTGCGAAGATGCACAATCCAACCCTGGGAGATGATGTTTATTGTCACAAGCGCAGTGATTGTTTCATAGGTGTACAACAAGATTCACATTTACCACATTCTACACTTCAAATATGCAGTTTATTGTATGTCAATAAAGATTTACTAACATACAAGGCAGAAAAGGTGTTCACATTTTTATAAATGGTTCTTACACTGGTCTATGCCATTTTTATATATAGCGAGATAACTGTTCATTACATCTGCACTATTTCGGCCCTTCCCTAGAACAATTTACATTCATGTCAACAGTACAGGATGAGCCCCAAGAAGAAACCCAAACCCAGTATAGACTAAATCCCAAACACTGAGCACCTCAATAAAAGTACTTCACATAAACACAGCAACTGAAATTACAAGCAATGGTTAGGCTGCTACCAATTTTTAGGTCTACATTAAATAATATTCATGTTAAAATCCAAAAAATACCACCTGTCACCCCAGAAGCATTCTAACATCAACCAGGGTTGCTCGAGAGCTTAAAGACCACTGGCAGGACATTGCATACATTTGTCAGTGCACTGTGGGGGAGGTGAGTCCACTTACTGGGAGCTACATGTCACAGCCCATTTGTTTAATTTTTAGTTTCACCTGAAAATACTTGCTCTCTTGAGAAAACCACACCACAGGGTGATAATGTGAAATATCTCCATAAAACAAGAAGACATTAATTTATTATTTTCCTCATTTTCAGATGTAGCAAACAGTCAAGAAAAGCATTTAGATGAACAAATAGCCTCAGAATTTCAGAATTTTCAGAGAACATCTGATTTATGAAGTAAATTCATTAAATGTCAACTATATTTACGTCTTTGGTTCTCAAATTGCTTAACCGTGCATTGCCAAACAAAAATAAACACGTTGGCTTATTATTTCATCACAGCATTGAATCAATTTTAAATTTGGTTGTTAAACAGTTTTAATATCTTCTGGGTTCAGAAAACGTCATGGTAGTGGCATAAAAGTAGACACATAAATCAAACTGATTTTTGACAAGGCACCAAACATACATATATTAGGGCAGTCCCTTCAATAAATAGTGCTGGGAAAACTGGATATCCACATGCAGAAGAATGATACTAGATCCCTTTATCTCATCATATACAAAAATCAATTCAAAGTATAATTAAAACTTAAATGTAAGAACTTGAAATATAAAAGTGCTAGAAGAAAACTTAGAGAAAACACTTTATGACATTGGTCTAAGCAAATATTTTTCAAGGATAAGACCTCAAAATCACAGGCAATAAAAGCAAAAAAAGACTAATAAAATGACATCAAACTAAAAAGCTTTTGCGCAGAAAAGAAAACAATCAAGAGTGAAAGGTACCCTACAGAATAGGAGAAAATATTTGTAAACTATGCATCTGACAAGCGGTTAATACTAAAAATACATAAGAAACTCAAACAGCTCAATAGCAAATAATAATAATAATTTAATGTAAAAAATGAGGAAAAACCCTGAATAGACATTCTCAAAGGAAGACATACAAAGGGCCAACAAATATATGAAAAAAAAAAAGTTCAACATCACTAATCATCAGGGAAATGCAAATCAAAACCACAATGAGATATTACCTCATTTCAACTAGAATAGCAATTATCAAAAAGACAAGAAATAATAAATACCGGCATAGATGTGGAGAAATCTTATACACTGTTGGTGGGAATGTAAATTAGTACAACCATTATGGAATCCAGTATGTAAGTTCTTTAAAAAATTAAAAATAGAACTTACCATATGACCCAGCAATTCCACTACTGGGTATACCTCCAAAGGAAATGAAATTGATAGGTTGGAGAGATAGCTGCACTCCCATGTTTATGGCAGCACAATTCACAATAGCTAAGCTACAAAATCAAGCTAAGTGTCCATCAATGGATAAGTTGATAAAGAAACTATGATATATATACTCCATGGAATACTATTCAGCCATGAAAGAATGACATCCTGTCATTTGCAGCAATGTGGATGAACCTGGAGGACATTATGCTAAGTGAAAAAACCAAGCACAGAAATACAAATACCACATTTTCTCACTCATATGTGAAAGCTAAAGAAGGTGATCTCCTAGATGTAGAAAGTAGAATGCTGATTACCAGGGGCTGGAGAGGGGCTACTCTCTAGAGATTGCCCAACGGGTACAAAGTCACAGGAGGAAGGAAGGACAGGAGGAAGAAGTTCTGATATTCTAGAATAGGAAGGTGACTACGCTTGGCAATACTCTCTTGTATATTGCCAAGTAGTTAGAAGAGAGGATTTTCAGTGTTATCACCACAAATGATAAATGCATGAGAAGGTGCATATGCTAAGTACCCTGATTCAATTATTATAGAATGTATTCATATATTGAAACTGTACCACAGATAGGTACAACATCATGTGTCAATTAAAAACAAAATAAAAGATAATTATTTTCTGTGTTCAGAATGCAAACTGAGTCTTAAAAGGAGTTACAAACTCATTAAAAGTCAATGTCCTCGGCTTCAAGGGATATATGATACAGGGGGCTGGTGTTATTGAGGGCTTTAAGGAAGGTTTTTAATACTTATCCTTCGGATGTAGACACTTTTGGCCAAGAATAAAAAGGTATTGACTAAAAGGTTACGGCGCAATTGAGATTTCATTTGTTTCACCATCTTGGCAATAGAAAAATGTTTGTTACGCATATTTCTACTTTGATTTATTTTTGTTTGTTAATTTAACGTGTCTATGCTTATTACATTAAAACATAGTCATCTGCACCAATGCCTATGCATCAGTAGAACAGTGTGACGCACTGTGAAATGCTGCCGAGACACCACCATCTTGTAGCTTAGTCTGTGCGAACAGTCTTAAGACTCCAGCTCAGAAAACCATTTCGTTCCTCGATACGCAACCTCCTAGACACGAGCCTAGATTAAAGATGTGTCTGCTGCATGACACCACCTTAGTATATTATTGCATAAGTAATGACTCATTGACTGGAGTATAAAAAAGATTGATAATTTACAAAGAAAGTCAATCAATAAATAAACTGTCCCTAACCAGCTCGAGAGCTGGCAGAATGACATTCCATTATCCTGTCAGGCATACTGCAATCAAAAGCGTGAAGCCCCGGGGGCATGGCACCCTACCTGCCTGGCTGGCTCGTACATCCCTCCCCTGCCGGATCCCCTGGCTCTTCGGACTTCTCCACCTTTCCCACAACCGCAGCCTGGCCACGTACCCACGTGCAGATACATATTTGTGTGTCACTTCAATACACGGTACGGTGAGGCTGGGGCCTGCCGGGTGGGACGGCTGCCGTGGTGACAGCACCGTGTCACTCGAGCTCGGCAGCTGATCCCTGGTAGACAGCGCTGTCAGAGAATCAGAGACTTCCACATGTACGAGTGAAATTAACTTCTGTTAGTCTGACATTTTCCACAATCAATACTCACAGGGTCCTTGTCTCCAGGATCAAAATTCATAAATCAAAAGCAGAAAGCATGAAATAAGGTATTTGATAAATCCATTAAGTGAAGTGGCAATGTACTTCTGTCATGCTGTCGAAAGTACACTCGTGTGAGCAAAAATCCTCCAGACTTGCCACAGGGAGCGCGTGCTGGGTGTGCGTGCCGCTGCTGTGCACATTCTGGAGAGTGCCGCACTTACTGAGACAATATTTTCATCTCAAAATAGCAGTGTGATTTGTATTCTTTCTTCGGGTTCCTGACTGGTTGGAGAAAAAGAATGATGTAGGGCCTGGTTTAAGGAGGCAGAAATCCACCTGATAGTGATTTTGCTGGATACAAGTTGGCTGCTGAGAAATGGACTTAGTCTTCATAGACAGAGAAGTAACGAATTGTGTGTTTATATACATAGACTTATACATACTACATGTGTGTATAGGAGATAGATACATATATACTATTGGGTGTGTATACACAATTATACTGTTTTTATATGGTGTGTATATGTGGACTGTGTGTGGGTGTGTGTGTGTGTGTAACCCTTGACCAACCATGGAACCTGGTTTGACATGCTCCATAGATTTAAGGCCCTCTGTGTTCAAGAAAGGCTGGTTGTTTATCATCCTCAATTGGTAAATGGAGAGAGACTGGGCTGTGGAGTGTCTGAAATACAAAACCGCCCTCTCTCCTTGACCGTGTGCTGCGGGTGCTGCTGCTCTCAGAGTTGGTTTATGATTTTATGTAGCACATTTTATGACAGTAGAGCAGCTACTTATGTGTTCTGCACATGAAATTCCTAATTCAAACACTTCGGAATAAGGCAGTGGATACTGCGTTGCAACCCCTCGTCTCTGCAGTCACGGAACCAGTGTTATTAGAAGTGGGAAGCTCTTATCTACTTATTTTTTTTAAAATGCCTCAAATCTACAAATATTGACAAGGATAATAGCGGAAATAGGTTTCATTTGAAAATTAAAAAGCAGCAGATATTTGTTTAGAACTTGCAGTGGTCTAGATGCTGGGCGGAGCATGCAAAGATAGTTTTAAATAATACGGAGCTCACAGAGCACCCACAGAATCTGACTGTCAGGTGGCATTACGAGTCACCTGAAACCCACATGAACCCAGTGTAGCACCACGTCGTGCCTTGAAAGTGTGTGAAGCAGGGGACTTTTATTCTCCTATTTCGAGAAGGAAGCTCCAACAGGTCCCATGGATTTTGATTTGGGGTAATTTTTAGGTAATGAAATGTTCTAAACTCTCCTTTAGTGGCAAACATATTTTAAATCTGCTAATTAAGATTGTCCCTGGCACTGATCAAAACCTCTTCCTTCTTTGGGGAGGTGCGGCTGCGGAGTGGGGCCTCGTTCTCAGGGAGGAGAGGCCTGTTAGGGTTCCTCAGATCCTTCGCGAGCTCCACGCGTGGTGTTTAGTGCCGACCCCTGAAGGTGGGGGAAGAGGAGGTGGGGTTGGCAGGAAGCCCGAGCTCTGCTGCTTCTGAGCCGCAGGATCCCAAGTTTCTCTGTGCTGCTGCCCCCTCAGGGAATTAAAGTGTGGGCACAACTGTTCCCAAAACACACGCCTCCCCCAAAGAAAATTTTCTCACAAAATTTTCCCTTTCAAAATCCGCCAGCAACCTAACGTATAAGTTAAAAGAGGGTGATGAGTTTCAAGAGGTACAGAACAGTGTCTTGAGCTTGTGTGAAAACGTCGACATTCTCTCCATTGTGGCGGCTCCCTTCTCATGGAGCTGGCTTAGTGCACCTGTCCCAGCCGGCCTCCCAGGCTCATCCTCCTGCACACCGCGCTCATACAGGAGGGCCAACAAGGCCACGGCCAGAGTCTTCTAGATAAAATAGCAGAAGTTTGCAGAAAAGACTTCCCATGGAAACTGGAAACGCCACAGACCTTGAAAGGGTAAAAATGACGGCTGGCAAAAGGGGATACCTTGATGTGAAGGAGCATCCGGAAGGAAGTGGGATGGGAAGGAGCATCCGGAAGGAAGGGGATGTGGAGGAGCATCCAGAAGGAAATGGGATGGGAAGGAACATCCGGAAGGAAGCGGGATGTGGAGCAGCATCCAGAAAGAAGCAGGATGTGGAGCAGCATCCGGAAGGAAGTGGGATGGGAAGGAGAATCCAGAAGGAAGTGGTGGCATGCTGAAAATTTCCAGGGCAGACATGCTCTTCTGATGCTTATGTTTCTCTTGCTGTTTTCTCTTTCTAAGAAAGATACATTATTCTGTGTGGATAGATGTGTGGGAAGCCCAGTGGAGAGAAGCCTGGAGAAGGAGGTGTGGGCCCGGTAAGGAGAGCAGGTGTGGGCCAGGGAAATGCTGCACTTTGCCCATCAATTAATATCTTGAGCCATGCTTCCCCAAAAAATACTGTTTTCTATTAATATGGGTACCTGCTACCTCTCTATTTCCTTTTTGTGAGCTCCTGCTTTGTCTCTAAGAATGACTTTAAGCATTATTATCTCAAAGACATATTTCTGTTCTCCTAAACTGCAAGCTTCTTGATTGAATCACTGTTATCATTGCATGTTTGATGTTTACTAAACATTCTCAACAAATGTGTTTTTAATGAATGAGTAGAAAGTGGGACAAAATCCACTTTAGGTGCAACCAATGTTGAGTGTTCCTTGGGTTTAAATAATCTGAGGTTCAGCATATGAAATGGAACAAAGCTCAATCTTTTATGCATCTTGAAATCTCGGAGTTTTTTTGTTGTTTTTTTTTTTGTTTTGTTGTTTTTTGGTTGTATAGGACTAGTAAAGTTTTATTTAAAATACAATTAAAGGAGGAGGAGACACCATCAGCCTCTCTGCCAGCACAGGCAAGGCAAGGAATGGTAACAAATGTTCCCAGACTACCAGTGCCTTACATCTGAAAAGATTAATTTTGCTTTTTGGTACTACCAGCTCTGCTCGTTAAAGTCACCTGGGGATCCAGGCTCACTGGGAACCCAGGAGTACCCAGCATTTCAAAGGTGGCATTTCCATATAAACAAGAGAGTGCCCCTCCAGCAGCTCTGTTCTCAGCCCATGCTGACCTGCATCTTCGAAGCCCACTGGCTGGGATGGTTGCATGGAGCCCACGTACCGACAAGGGAAGCAGAAGGTACATCCAGAAGAAGCAGGAGAACCACAGAACCTGGTGAGTGTGCACGGAGGTCAGAGGGCCTGGGAGCAGCTCATGGAACAGTGCAGGAGGGTCGGAGGGAACCTCGGAGACACGAGTGGTGGCCCGGGCTGACCAGGAAGCCTACGTGGCTCTCAAGCGCATTTTAGGCGGTCCTGGGTGCCTAGGAGGTTTCTCCTTCTGGGTTTCCCTCAACTGGGTCCTGAAAGCTGACCTTGTTTATTCAAATGTATGTATTGAGTTCTTACGCTATACTGTTTTCAAGGCTCTGGGTCTACCGTGGAGATCAGGACAAACGCAGTTCCTTCCTTCCCAGAATTGACATTTGGGAATTAAGTCAAGATTTGTTCTGTGCCATTTACGTTTGGAGATGGCTGGACTTGAGGCTGGGCTGTGTAGGGCTAAGGGTAAATGAGGACCATGCACAGGACCCGGAGAAAGTTTGCAGCAGAAATCGCAAAGCTTGAATGTCAGAGATGCAAAGTGTGTCTGGGTCTGGAAACAGATTTTTAGGCAACTGAGGGTGTCTCAGTCAGCCAGGCTGCTTTAACAACATGCCACAGGCTGAGTGGCTGAAACAGCATTTATTTTTCATTGTCCTGGAGGCTGGAACCTGAAAGTGAGCCCAGCTGATTGGATTCTTGTGAGGGCCCTCCTCCTCCCTACACCCTCACGAGGCCTTGCTCAGTGAGCGCAGACAGAGAGCAAGCTCTGATCTCTCCTCTTATCAGGACACTAATCCCAACATGGGGCTCCTCTCTCATGATCTGAAAATCTCCACCCAATGACTGCACCTCCCAAAGGCCCACCTCCTAACGCTATCCTACGGGGGGTGTGGAATTTAACATACGGATTTTGGGGAGACACAAGCACAGAGCCTATAACAGCAGACTTGAGAAGGCATCAGGAAGAGTCATTCCAGGTCCCTCCGGGACGGGGCTCCCCGGTCAACACACTCTGTGGGGTCAGTGCCTGAAAGGGTGACTGTGTCCGGGGCAGAATCTAGGGGTCTTAGGTATGCAGATTCACGGCGGCCTTCCAAATGAGTGCAATAGCAGTCAGCCCATATAATTCGATGTCCCTTATGAAAAATAAGAAAATAAGGAGGCCAGGCACAGTGGCTCACGCCTGTAATCCCAGCGCTTTGGGAGGCCAAGGTGGGTGGATCATTCGATGTCAGGAGTTCGAGACTAGCCTGGTCAATGTACTGAAACCCTGTCTCTACTAAAAAAAATACAAAAATCGGCTGGCTGTGGTGGCGCATGTAATCCCAGCTACTTGAGAGACTGAGGGAGGATAATCATTTGAACCTGGGAGGCAGAGGTTGCAGTGAGCCAAGATCACGGCATTGTACTCCAGCCTGGGTGACAGAGTAAGACTCGGTCTCAAAAAAGAAAAAAAAGAAAGAAAGAAAAGAAGAGAAGAGAGGAGAAAAGAAAAGAAAAGAAAAGAAAAGAAAAGAAAAGAAAAGAAAAGAAAAGAAAAGAAAAGAAAAGAAAAGAGAAAAGAAAAGAAAAGAAAAGAAAAAGAATGTGGTACTTAGCGTAAGAAAGTGCCTGTTAGTACATAGATGGCTCTGGGTTGTCCATGCTTTATTTCTTTCACAAAGGGGTATTCACATGGGCCAGTCACAAAGTCAAATAGCTTCCATGTGGGTGCAGGTTGCCCCTGGAACCTGAGCCTCTAATGGTGAGTTTCAGAGTAAGCCCTGGGTAACTTTTCTCCTAGGCTTGCTGCCTGCGTCACCACCTTGCAAGTTGCCTTCACACCTGGGCAGGTGTAAGCTTCACACCCACCCTCTAAAGTCTCCAATTGAAAACAAACCATTTAAAAATGTTGCTGGATTAATATCATTAAATAAATATCGCCTCTATAGCATGTCAAAGTGAATGGCTTGTTGCCCAACCAGTCTATGAGAAGAACTTTTCCTTTTTCTCAAAGCAAAAAATGCACAAGCCTCTTGATTTCCTCTTGCAGCCTCAATTTAAAAGCTTAGCAATCATCCAAGATCTAAGGGATTATTAAGAGTCTCCTCCTTTACTAATGGGCATCGTGGCAGATATAATGTCATACAAATATGCTTGCATTTGATAAACCTTAATTAGATCATGTTTTGCATTTATGTTAAACAAAACTAAGATAGAAAGTGGCAGTATTTATCTTATGGCAGTCCCTATAAGTAATACGAAAATTAAAAATTATTGAAATAACTTTACCAAATATATTCATTAAATTACACCAGCACAATTTCTTTACATTATTAGTACCTATAAATTAAATAAATAGATTTAGTATCATGAAGCAAAGCTCTGAGAGGTGAATCTATTTATTCTCATAATGAAAAAGAAAGCAGCAGAGTCTTATTTAGTGTACCAATTGTATGTTTGTAACTGAATTCCTTAGGAGCAGTTGATCTGCTTTTCTTTGGCTCAGAGGATATGACAGTAACCTTTATATCTCTTTGCATTATACATTCCCTGTCTATCAATCTGAACAAATGGTTTGATACTTTCTGCTTCTAATTACAAAGGCAGCCAATAATTGGAGTAGTTTTTTTCATATGGATCCTCTGTCGTCTCGGGTGTCAATAGCTGTGGCTTTCCCGAGAGCCCAGATGTACTGTGGTAGGTGCCCTTGAGAAAGATTTTGCTGTTATTTAAATTCAATAAAGTTTTCCTCCTCTTTCCCTTTATTCTGTCTGTTTGCCTCCTCTCTCCCCCTGCCTAGAATGTCTGTTTCCTTCTGAGAGAACAGTTATTTGAGAATAAAATATGCATTAAAGAATAGATTGTCCTGGTTAAATATTGGAGCACTTGCATAGTATCTTTTTTTCCAAACACAAGGAGGACTTACTTTATAGGAGCTCACAGACCATTAAAGTTATGCTTTGTTTGACTTCAAGTGAGGATTACAAAATCTAAACCTGAGCACTGTGCCCTCAGAATACCCTGGAGGGGCACGTCAGGAAGGAACGCAGGCAGAAGGGAGGGAGGGATGTCGCTCTGCCTTCTGAGGCTTAGGTCAGCGCCACCAAGACCTGAGGGTGGCCTGATCCGATACTGGGGACAAATCATGGAAACCTGAGTCTGTTGTGCAAAGGAAGTATTTCAGGACCACAATGTTGGACATTCTGAGTCAAAATTAAACAGGTTTTATTAGTGTGAGGTTATCTGGGAATAATAAGATGCATGCGGCTCACCGAAGAGGAATATGGGATTTTGCATTTCCTAAGCATTCTCAGTCAGCGAATCCCTGTTCTCTAGGGCGTCTCCAGGCAGACAGTTGTGAACACTGACAATCCGTCCTATCTGTCTTCTGCTGTTTCAGTGTCAGTTCACAACTCTCCACTCAGGGCCACACGGTGCTCAGTGACTGAGTCCCACCTGAGGCACAACCCCAGCCCACAGCACTGTCGGGGCTCTGTTAGGCCTTATTGCTTTCCACAGTTGCTGCCTGTTCCGTAAGAGGACCATGTGCACACTGCCGCGTGACCCGAGGTGCCTGTCTCTGGAAGACGGATGGTGCCCCTCCCCTGATGTGGGATTTGGCCATGAGACTTACATTGGCCAAAGGATTGTGATATGTGTATTCACCTGTGTGTATGAAATGTGATGTGTGTATGCACATATGTATGCAAGAAATGGGTATATGCACATGTGTGCATGTTTGAAAGGAGACATGTATACACCTACGTATGTATGAAATATGTGTGTGTGCAAATGCATGTATGAACTGTGATAGTTTGTGTACCTACACAGGTATGAAATGTGATGTGTGTGTACATATGCATGTATGAAACGTGACATGTCTATGTGCATACACAGGTATGAATGTGATGGGTGTATGTACATATGCATGCATGAACTGTAGTGGGCGTGTGTACATATGCATGTATGGAATACCGTATGTATATGTACGTATATAAGTATGAAATGTGATGTGTGTGCACGTGTTTGTGTGTATAAAATGTGGCACATGTATCAGATGTGATGTGTATGCAAATGTTTGTATGAAGTGTGGTGCCTGCCACATGAGGGCAGCAACTCTGAGAGCCACTGCCTCTGCTGTGCCTTGTTCGATTTCTGTCAGCTATGAGATCAAGAATGGGCCTGCTCTCGCCTCCATAACGGATACAATGAAAAATAGAGACAGCACTAAATCCTAGTCATGAAGTGGAGAAACAGGAATTGGTACACACTGCTAGTGGGACTGTAACGTGGTACAACCACTTTGGAAAACATCCTGGCAGTTCTAAATGAGCTAAGCATAAGTTTATCAAAAGACCCAGAAATTCCAGTCCAATCCTAGGTAAACGAGCACTTCCGCCCACAGGAAGATTTACCTGGGCATGGTCACGGCAGCCCCATTACAATATCCAGAAGCATTGGGTGGAAAAACCACACAATGTCTGTCAGCAGATGACTGGATAAGCAAGATGTGGTACATTCACACGACAGAATATTCTTTGGCTATGGAAGGGATTAGGTATTGACACATGCTAAAGCGTACATGAACCTTGAGAACTTTATGCTGAGTCCAAGAAGCAGATACAAAAGGCCACATATTCTAATTCCATTTATATGAAATGTCCAGAAATGGTCAATTGGTAGGAACACAAAGTAGACAAGTGGTTTCCAGGGGCTGGGATTAAGAGCAAAAGTGACTCTGAAGAGGCACTAAGGGTCATACGTGGGAGGTTAAAATGTACTAACACACCACACAATCAATTTGCAGAAAATCACTGGAGTGTAGTCTTGAAAGAGGTATGAGGGAAAGGAAAACCCTTTTAGAAAGATGATAAAGTTTATGCAATAAAGTTCTTCAATTAAAGCGGGCCCAGGGCCTGGGGCACAGGAGCCAGTGCTACCAGAGTGTGGACTGTGGCTCTCGGCCATCGTCATGGAAGGTGATGCTTGGGACAGGACGTTGCCTCTCCTCCTTCCTGAGCCTTCTCCCGTGGGAAGAGAGGTACTGTCTGCTGAGGAACCAGTTATTAAGACTGTTGAAGCTGTAGGGTTAAATTATTTACATTTTAAGCAAATATGAAGCATGGTAGGAGGTAGGTTTCTATGTAAAGAAGCAAGTAAATATTCAGAAATATGTTTCACTGAGAAGCAAAATTACCTAATACATTAAAAAAAACCAGAGGGACTCCTACTATCACCTAAGTTGGGGGACGGCCAGCATCAGCACAAATTGGGAACACGGCAGGCCGCGTTCGGGCTTCCTTCCCCTGGCACTAGCATTCCACCCCTCCCACAAAGAATTATGCAGGCTGAAAATTGTGAGAAGTCAATAGACATTCAGAAAAGCCATATGGAACTGCCAACCGCTTTCATGTTAGCTGCACACAATATGTTAGGTGATACATGGTAAACTATTGTAAATAATTTTTAAATGTTGATGGGAAATTTAAAGTATTGCCTTAAGAATAAACTAAAACAACCAAAATGCATGAAATAATTATTATATGAGAAAATACTTTCTTATCACCTGATCTTCACATTTGATGTTTAATAGGATCATTTGGTTGCAGTCACTCTTCTTGCTTCCCATTTAACTGCTCAGACTTGAAAGTCTCCTCTTCCGAAGCTTTAGATTCCTCTCCTATTTGTATCATTGCAATTGGTCTCTATACTTGGAGTCACTTTTTTTTTTTAATTTAAGGCAATTTATTTTAAACCAAAGAAACAAGAGCTTTACATATTGCACACGAAAGCATTTCTTTTTCTTCTACTCTGTTTTTTGAACCATAAGAGTACGATGTTGTTATTTGTGTAAAGTAAAGAATACATGTTATTTTTCCTCATATAAAAGTGTTTTCTTTCTCATGCTCTGGACCCAAAGGCCCTCAGTTGACTGCATTTACTGATGAGCCATGTTCCATGGCTCTGTGGGAGAAGAGTGGAACAAAGCTCACTGGAGATTAAGCCAGAGATTAAGCCCATGAGTTGACACTGCTGCATAGCAAACGCGTAGAATCCAGAAAGTGGAGGCAATGAGGAAGTTTCCTCTCACAGAACAGGCTCACGGTGCCAGCCCTGGGGTCACCCTGTGCCAGTCTCAGCCGTCCCCATCCTCACACAGCAATGGTGAGTCTCGCTTACCTCTGTTTGGAGAGAACAGTTCGGGCTTGGAGGCCCACAGAGTGGTGGACCCAAGATTACAATGCACGTTTGTCTCATAGTTCAAACTTTATATTCATCAGATTTCAGGAACTCACAGGTGGTTTCATTACCCATGGCCGAAGAGGGATCTTTTCAGTATATCCCACTCCTTCCCCAACTCCAAGGGGTTATGAGATGGGACTCAGATGATTTCCGCTTCGAGGATCCACCGGTGGGAGGGCGGCCCAAGACGACTACGTGCTCCTCTGTGGTTTCACAGACGTCCTTTCCATCTCGATCTCCTTTGAAGGTCTCACGGCAACGCAGGGTTCACGTTCTGGGGGTGCCGCTGCCCCTCAGGGAATCTGACCTCTTCCCAGGAACGGGGACCACAAAACCTGCCCAATGTGTATGTCCATTTCCTTCCCCACCTCCCAGCCCTTAAAGAATATGGAACAGAAATCTAATTATAAACAGAGGAACATATTCCTGTTATCACCTGTGACAGGATAGAACGTAAGAACCGCAGGATCACAGTCATACACCTGTCACAGATGGCAGCCCAGTGAGTCTTCTGCCCTGTGGTGGAGCCCAGATACAGAGAAAGAAAGTCACGAGATGAGACCTCCATGCACAGAGAAGGGAGGACCCGGACTCGGTCTCCATACCCAGGGCAGTTGGCCCATGCCTTGCTGTGTCTCCTTCATACGTACAATTGAGAACTTGGGGGAAATGCAACGTGACTGTCATAGTCACACACTCTGTTAATTTAACTTATTTAATCTTAGTACAACTATCACCATTTGGGTAAAGTGTCCATGCTTTGATAAATTATGCATTTTTAAAAATTTGAAATAGTTTCTTTGGCTTTGAACATATCTAATACAAATGGTAGTAAAACAAGAGTTGATTTTAATTAATGTTTTGGTGGCCTAATGTTAGCAACAGAACAGTTCTTCATTTGAAGAACTTAGAAGTATTACCTTTGACTTCAGGTGTTTATGAGTCTGTTTTCACTCTGCTGATAAAGTCATACCAGAGGCTGGGTAATTTACAAAGAAAGAGGTTTAATTGGACTGACAGCTCCATGTGGCTGGGGAAGCCTCACAATCATGGTGGAAGGCAAGGAGGAGCAAGTCACATCTTACATGGATGGCAGCAAAGAGAGCAGAGCTTGTGCAGGGAAACTCCCCTTTTAATAACCATCAGATCTCATGAGACTTATTCACTATCATGAGAACAGCACGGGAAAGACCTGCCCCCACGAATCAATTACCTCCCACCAGGTTTCTCCCACAACATGTGGGAATTCAAGATGAGATCTGGGTGGGGACACGGCCAAACCAAATCAAGGCATTTTCTAGTAGTTGGGTAATTTTCTTGGGAAAATGTTATATTTAATAACATAGTATAGATAATATATATGCTGTATATATTTATGATTATGCCATCTATAATATATGCTATATGTAATATGCTATAATATCTGTATTATATATAGCATATTTATCTAATAACAATATATAGCATATATATTATATACTGTGATATATATGATACGAATGTTATATATAATTATCTGTGTGGTGTTTTGGCTCAAAAGTGTTTTTCATACATGTGTGCTTACATAGCCTTCATAATATCATGTTTCCAGATACATTATTGAGGAAAATACATGTCAGAGTCTTGCTCACCATAAACCCACAGGTGGAGCGGTACCTGGCACCTGGAAAACATCTGATATTTCTCATTGGATGAATGAATTTCAGGCTTGAGCCACTGCCATAATTTTGTGAAACGTTCAGATGTCCATTGCTTAGACCAGTGGGATACACCCAGCACCACCCTGCCCCCCACATCCCGCCCCTGTTTGCACAAACCCAGCTGGCCCTGCACAGCAAAGCACCTGTGGCTGCCTCCTTGCAGACCCTCTCCCTTCACATTTTACAGTGAGATCCTTACCAGACCTCTCTTCCGCTAGGCTCCCACCTGCCAACACGGTGTCCGTGACAGGATGGCGCTGGTCAGTAATGGACATTTTATAAAGAGTGAACAAAGCACCAGCTTCATGTCATTGTTTCCTCGTCTCCAGGGTGATTACCTTCGTCTAAAATGAGACCCGTAGGGTTAACAGGTAAGAGAGAGAATAGCTGATGAGCTGGAGGGCAGCGTCCTGACACGTGAGCTTGTAGGGAAGGAATCAAGCTTTTCCTAAATGGCAGCCGCTCTGGATGGCCCTTAAGCAGGGACCCTCGGCCTCCACATAGCCACAGGGTCTGCACTCTTAGGGTCCGCCAGCTGCCTTGAGCATGATACCCAGATGTACGTATGCAGCGTTCCATGTTTGGGACTCCGGGATCATCAGGATGAAGGAGGGGTGCATTCTCCATTTGGCTCCCATCAGACAGAGTGTGGGTGCTGCACAGCTCACACATCTACTGGCCAGAGTTCCATCCAGACAGGACAGGGATGTGGCCAGCAGGAGCAATGACCCAGAGAATGCCTTGGGGCACGAGGTCCCTTCTGGCACCTGCAGAGCTTGGGCTTCTCCTTGGTGTCCCCTTTGTTTCTTGGAGGTTTGGGAGGTGATGAGCTAAGACTCTCAGATCACACTGCACTTCTGAGTGTAGATTTCAGTGCAACCAAGGCTCTCTTCCATGTCTCTTCCATACACACACACACACACACAGAGTCACACATACACACACATATTACATTCGTATACAAAATATGTGTGCATATATAAGACTTAATATATTTTTATATTTCTTTATATCAAATTGGCAGATGTCACAATTCAAAAGATATCCATAAATAGCTGAAACTGGTTTCAAGAAAGTTTGAAGGGCAGCACAGTGAAAAATTTTTAGGAAGAAAAAGGAGAAATAGACAATGTAAACTGCTTATAAACACTGAAACATCGATAAGTGGCTTTAAGATGCAAATCCTTTCTACCCCAGACACAACAAATGCCTGTTTGTGGAGAAGTACTCAAGAAACTGCTCCAAGGAGATGCCAACAGTGCCTTGAAACAAAGGCCTGGCTCACTGTCCTTTAGCAGAAAAACCAAGGCCCACGAATGGGGTTCTATACTGATGACATCTATCTCAATTTCTTGGATATTTTAGGTAAATGTACGTCAGGACGATTTTGTTCCTTTTCTATTTCTCTTTGTAAGATGCGACTGACCTTCGTGTCCTTCAGGGGCGTTAATAGCTACAGCTCTGACATCTTCATTCTGCAGGGCTGGCCCGAGGGGGATTGACTGAGAGGCACATCATTTGTAGTTAACAGGTGTAGCGCCTGAGCTCCTGTCCACGTGTGGGAAGCGGCAGCATGCTGAAAGCAAACCCACATTTGCTGGGAAAAGATGCTTTTGCAGGGTCCTGAGGTCCTGAAGGGCGGTTTTTAAAACCAGGTCCACACAGTCAACAGGAACTCAGACATTCTGATGCAGCTTATGAAGGCATTTCCTAGCTTGGAAGCCGAAGCTGTCATTTACTTTCCTTTTCAACTAGAAATTCTGGTTTATGCCTTTTGCGGGTGGATGAAAGTTCTCATTTCTTTCACAATAGCCTTAGCTAGATGGACTAGGGCTGATCAGATCAAATGAGAACATTTGTTTCCTGTGTAATCAAGACACCCTATGTAAACATCCTCAGTGTGGGGATTGCTTCCAAGTTTTGTTTGAAAACTTGATTTTTCCTTCTTCATCTTTTGGACAGAATGAAGACAGTATGCCAGCACCTTTTTGGATACATGCATCAGTAACTCTTGGACAGCGTAAAGAGATAGCAACAGAGAGTTCTGATGCTGCCCCTGCACCCACCCGTGGAGCTGGGGATGAATCATTAAAACCTTTGTATTTTTGCAGATATGCAGACATTTTCACAAACCAAAGCTATCAGTGAGTCAATCAAGTTTCTCTGATGATTGGAGTGCTTCTTAATTCTTACGTATATACATATATGTTTGGGGAAACTAAATAATAAAACATTGTTAGGTAAAAATTAAAGTTTTTATATAACCTCATCTGCTGATTCAGTGATGAAGCTTCTCTTCGATACAGACCTAGGACTTCCCATCCCCTAACGGGAACCCACGCTCTACATATTTACCAAATGCTCTACACACAGACGTGCATCGCGCAATGATGGGGATACCTCCTGAGAAGTGCATTGTGAGGCAATTTTGTTCCTGTGTGAACATGGTAGAGAGCAGGTACACAGACCTAGATGGCATAGTCCAGGCACCCCGAGGCCGTATGGCACAGCCCATTGCCCTTAGGCTACAGACCTGCACAGCATGTGACGCTACTGAATATTGTAGGCAGTTAAAACACAATGAATCTAAACATATCTAAACACAGGAAAGGTACAGTGAAAACATCGTATTATCATCTTATGAGACCACCCGCATCTGTGGGTCCATGAAATGTCCGTATGTGGTGGCTGGTGATATTCGGCCACTTTACGAACAGAAGCATGAAAGCTGTGGGATTGCCATTTGTTATTTCAGAATTTTATACAAAACAATTCTTTGAAAGCTTATGCAGACAACGAGAGGAAATCAGAAACTTTAAGAATTCAAGTAAACTGCTGACAGACCTGCACTTTATTTGGACATACGAAGTACGTGTGTTGCTTTTCCTACACACCAGATGTGACAGGGTCTCTGTTTTTCAGATTACAGAACATGAGGCAGGAAAGACGTCCCCCTTCTTTAGCATTTATACCTTAGACATTTGCTTTTATTTTCCTGCAATATTTCAGATAAATGGATCTTCTGGGCCTGCCTTTGACTCCACGACACAGGGGAGAACTATGCCTCCGAGGACTAAGGAAATGCTGCTCAATCTTGGCATATAAATTAATTGCTAAATCACAATGCAGTTTCTATGGAATTGCATTTGAATGCAAGATTAATAATGAATGAATTAATCAAGATTAATTTTATTATAATGAAAACCAAAGGATCTAATGATGATTGGCTGCTTGTTGTTGAGAGATGCCTTATAAATATTCACATTTTTGGTGAATTCCTTGACTAGTATCGTTTATTTGAGGAAGTCTTTCCTAGATAGCCCTGCGTGTCATATGGGAGAGGTTCTGCAGGAACATCTCATTTAGAAATTAATTTCCTTGCTAGATTTTCCATCCCTGGAGCAGGTCCCCAGCTAATGAATTGTTGAGAAAATATATGAATTTTATGTTTGGAAAATAAAGGCTCACAGGTAAGGAAGGGCTCTTTTCAGTGATATTTCTCTCATTCAATTAGCTTGACATATTTAAGAAAATTAATTCAAAATAAAATGAGGTGATGTTTTGGAAAATGTCAGGGCTTTACTTCAATTTGAGTTATTGAGGTTATGGTTTGGCTACATTTTAGATAATCATTTAAGTTTAATTCATTTACATCTAACACATCTACATAACACCCAAATGAAATGGAAGGATGTGGTGTTTTCCAAAGTTAGCATTCTCTGTATTTTCTGAACTGAAAATGTGAATATAGATAAATTTAAAATAGCACTGGGCTTGAGATTGCTTTTGGGCGAGGATGTTGGTTTCTGAACTTAGGACAGCCATAATTCCCAGTGGGGTTGCACCTACCTCAGGCCACCTGCCCTGCTCTCCATGCTGAGGCCAGTACAATGTATTTCCACTTCCAATTTCTCTCCCACTGGTCCATCCTTCCCCACTACATTGTGGCTTCAAGACTTCCTTGGGAAATACTTCCATGTGGTCACCAAAGGCTTCCTCCAAGGGCCAGAACAAAAAGACACTCTTTGGTGTTTTCCTTTCATTTAGCTCTAAAGCACTGGATGTATCAGGTGTCCCCTTGATGTGGTTTGGCTGTGTCCCCACCCAAATCTCATCTTAAATTGTAGCTCCCATAATCTCCATGTGTTGTGAGAGGGACCTGATGGGAGATAACTGAATCATGGGGGTGAGTTTTCCCTTGCTATTCTCATGATTGTGCATAAGTCTCATGAGATCTGATGGTTTCATAAAGGGCAGTTCTCCTCACACATGCTCTCTTGCCTGCTGCCATGTAAGATGTGCCTTTGCTCCTCCTTTACCTTCTGCCATGATTGTGAGGCCTCTCCAGTCATGTGGAGCCGTGAGTCCATTAAACCTCTTTTTCTTTATAAATTCCCCAGTCTCGGGTATGTCTTATAGCAGCATGAGAATGGAATAACATATCCCTAATCCTTGTGACTGTCCTTTCCTCAGCTTCCTTTCCTTTTCTCTCTCTCCTGGTCTAGCCCATCTCCATGCCATTCCTGAGCTCATCTCTCTTGCTTGCCCCTTACACAGGATTTCTAGATAGTGTAATTGTCTTCTTCTTTCTTTCTCACACTCTCCTGAAACCACCCTGTGTTGGAACACAGGTTGAGCTCCCATCCAGTTGCTGATGACGCTCCATGTCTCTTGCTCAGCCCTGGCCCCCACCCCCATTATTGTGTGTGTACCTACTGAGGTCTCCCAGTCATCCTCACCCCAGTGAGCCCAATGGCACATCCTACACTCATCCCAACTCCTCTCCTACGTGCCCTTCCATGTGTGTTTTCCAAAGGGACCCATCATCTTCCATGGTGGAGACACTGGTGTGATGGTGGTGAGGGAACCCCGCACCTGCATCACTGAGCCCCCAAAGCAGCCTCAGTCACAAACCCAAGAGCCAGACCCTAAGGATCAGGGCGGGAGGCTTGGGACGCCCTCTAAGGACAGCAGGCCTTGTTCTTGGCTTAGATCTGCCATCCGGAGGCCCTGTATCTTCGGCCACATAATTTCCTAAAAGACCATGGAGTGTTCACGCCATCATCCCTAGTTACGTGTGTGCCAAAATTTAACTTGGGTTATTTGGACCTAAGTTTTTGTAATGTTTAGCCATTTGATGTTTCTGTAAAACCTTTATTAACTTTCATACTGTAAATAATGCTATAATTTTTTTTTTTTTGAGATGCAGTCTGGCTCTATCACCCAGGCTGGAGTGCAGTAGTGTGATCTCGGCTGACTGCCACCTCCGCCTCCAAAGTTCAAGCAACTCTCCTGTCTCAGCCTCCCAAATAGCTGGGACTACGGGTGCACACCACCACGCCCAACTAATTTTTGTATTTTTAGTAGAGATGGGATTTCACCATGTTGGCCAGGATGGTCTCGATCTCCTGACCTCATGATCCACCTGCCTTGGCCTCCCAAAGTGCTGAGATTACGGGTGTGAGCCACCACGTCTGGCCAATTTTTTAAAAATTGTATGACTATTTTGAAATAGCCAAGATCTCAGTGTTTGTCAATGCATTCTTGCAACGTAGTCTTTCATAATCATTGGCTGCCAAAAATTTTGCTAGGCAAGTCACATCATTATCTCTAATCCTCACCAAATATCTGCTTTTAAATCCCAGGTTGATAGACGAATTCACTGGAGTTAAGAAAAGCCCAATACTTTGCTTAAAGTCACACGAACAAATAGCCAAGATTCTAACCTTTCGGCCATTTTTAAAATTCTGTGCCTTTCCCACTATACCTGCTGTCTTTCATAGAGACTCAACAACAAAACAAATGAACACACTTTTACCCTAATTAAAATCACTTCTCCTTACTGTACTATTTACAGTCACAAACGCAGCATGCTTTTCCAAATGCTCCTATGGCCCAGGAGACTAAATAAAATTTTAGCAAACTGATTCCAGAGCTTAATGCTTTTCTAACCCATCAGTCTATAGATAGGAAGCATTCAGACTTTAGGTCTGGGCAATTCTTATTTCTTTTTTCACACTTTTTTTTTTTGACAAATATTAAGTTTCTTTTCACACTTACCCTTTTGTCAGGAAAGAGTATTGATGTACAGTAATTTAATGCTCATTTAAGAAAGATCTCATGTTGGGCTGGCATGGTGGCTCATGCCTGTAATCCCAGCACTTTGGGAGGCCGAGGTGGGCAGATCAGGAGGTCAGGAGATCAAGACCATCCTGGCTAACATGATGAAACTCCATCTCTACTAAAAAAAAAAAAATTAGCTGGGCATAGTGGTGGGCGCCTGTAGTCCCAGCTACTAGGGAGGCTGAGGCAGGAGAATGGTGTGAACCCAGGAGGCGGAGCTTGCAGTGAGCCAAGATCGCGTCACTGTACTCCAGCCTGGGAGACAAAGCGAGACTCTGTCTCAAAAAAAAAAAAAAAAAGACCTCATGTTTTGTGCCTATTACATTTCTAAAAGATAACTCTAACCAAGATCCCTATTGAGCAGGGCCGAATGAAGCTGTCTTTTTAATAAGCAAGAGATGTTTTTCACGAGGTAGGAGAAGGCAAGAGAGAAGCACAGGGGCTTGGGAGATTTGCATCAGTAATGGTGAAGAAGAGAGGACGTTACAGGCAGTGTCAGAGGCAGGAATGGTCAGGCGTCAGGGCCACATAAATGTGTTATATTTTCCTCCGGAAAATGTTGGTTAGTTTGATTTTTAACCAGGATATTCAATCATAATGACCTACCTAATCCACAGATGCCCCATACACTCCGCTCCCACCCCATGCAGCTTACATTTCCTGGGATTTAAGGGCAAAACAGTTTGTGGTTCAGACTGTCCAGGCATCATCTTGCATTTTATGTCGACAGGTAACTACTAATTTTCCACCAAGGGTTCTTTAGAGCTGACATTAAAAGCAACTTAAATTCTAATTAGAAACACAATGGAAGAACCTGACTGGGCCCACTTTTGCAGAAGTCTTCCTTCTCCTTAAGATGAGATTTAAAGCTAAGTAATAGGATCTGTCAAGCTCATAAAATAACCTACTTTGGAAGGTTCTTTATTACCATCTGAAAAGGGTTTTCTGGCAACTTAAGGGAAAGAGAAAGCAAACTGGTGTTTACTGAGTCCCTGCACAGAGACCAGGCATGCGTTTTAATATTCACAGGCGCCAAGACAGATCAGTTTACGATGATCACTTCACAGGCAAGGAATACGGGGTTCCACAAGGTGAGGTCCACCTGATGTCACAAACCTAGCACGGCAGGACTTGAGCCCTGCTGTCTTGCAGAATCCATGCTCCCCAAATATGCACATGATTTCCCCAAGATATGGGAAGTAATAAATGGTTTTGACATAGGAGACTGGCAGGACGTGCTTCCTGGTCACAGCCTTGCTGACCCAAGCAGGGTCCGGTCCAGACAAGGTAAAGTGAAGAAAGCCATGGGAACTAGCAGATGTTGCTGAAAGCAATCCCTGGCTGCCCTCATTGCTCACTGGCATAAGATGCTCCCACCAGCGCCATGACAGTTTACCAATGCCATGGCAACAGCCCGGAAGTTATCACTGCTTTCAATGGCAACAACCTAGAAGGGGCTGCCCTTTCCCAGGGAGTTTGAAATAACTCACCCTTCAATTCGCATGGATCCACCCCTTAAGTTGAGTGTGGATATAGGGGTCAGGAGCCCATGAGCTGTGGACTCTGGCACACTTCTGTAAGTTCGCCCTGCTCTGCAGAAAGCAGCTGTGGCTCAAGGAAAGATTCCTGTGTAACACCACGGGCTCACACTTGGATTCGTCCCTGGGCAAAGGCAAGAATCCTCCTGGTATAAGCCCTGATTTCAGGACTCACCTGCCCACCTGTATCACTCTTATCACACATAGGCAAGAAATGAGACAGCCTTCCCCAGGAGACCCAGGCATCATGCTTGTGTGATAGGGATGGCAGAATCCGATATATGCAGTGCTCTCAACATGAGGAAATCTCACTAAGTCTGTTCTTACATACTGTTCTACTTATTTTTATCAAATAATATGTTTGATATGTTTTGTCAACTTCAAGACACTTTTTAAAGTCAGAATCTATACATTTAAAGTAAGCAGTCCAAGTGTGAATCTGAAAACAATTACAATAATTATACCAAAGAGTGTCAACATATTCTAGAAACACAGGGCACGTTGTGCCCCTTTATTTTACCTTAACAAATAGACCCATCATTTTAAATGTAGAGGCCCTTTATTGCAGAAGACGTCTAGAGGTCAGAGGAAAATAGATTGAACATACAATTTGGCAATGCCATTAACATAGTACTTCCAACTAGGTTCACCAAATATCTCCCCACGTTTCTTACTCTCTGTGGTTAGTTCTTATACCAAGGCCTTCACCATCTGGGGCAAATGAAATGTAAACAATCATGTCTCATACAGAAATACCAGCACTGGCTTCGTTCTCACCATGTTACCTACATCAACTTCTAATCAAAGGGCCTTTGGTACTGCCATTAGAATAATATCACTACTCACATTTTAAAACACACCATTAAACACTCTCAAAAACACACTATTAAATACTCTCAGTCCGGGCAACATAGTGAGACCCCATTTCTACTAAAAAAATACAAAAAGTAGCCAGGTATGGTGGCACATGCCTATGGTCTCAGCTACTCAGGAGGCTGAGGCAGGAGGATCGTTTGAGCTCGGGAGGCACAGGCTGCAGTGAGCTGAAATTGCACTACTGTACTCCAGCCTGGGTGACAGAGGGATACCTTGTCTCAAAAAACAAACAAAAACCAAACAAAACAAAACCCCAAACCCAGAAGCCTGGGTGTGGCCGGCATGTAGTTAAGACTGAATGTCTCCTGAGGGCATAGAGGAAACGCAGTACACAGACACGAGGCTCCCAGTAGAAACAAATGAGTTTGTGGAGCAGCCAATCTACGTGAAGCCTGCGCCTTCTCACACCGAATTCTCATGCTTTACAGATGAGGAAACAAAGGAAGATGCAGAAAAGGAAGGCAAATTACTCACCCTCTTCACTAACCCAAGGCCGCTCAGTCCTAGAGCCCCCAAGTCACGTGGCCTCCAAGGCTCCTCTGAATCAGCCCCTACCCTTCCTAAAAAATGAAGCTCAAGGTTACCACGTTTGCATTTGTGTGGAATTAAATCCTTTGGACCACACACCACCGTTGACAAAAGTGGATTCAAATTACTTACTTTAAGAATGGCCCCAAAAGTGTTTATATCATCAACAATGGATTGTATTATAGATTCAAGAAAATGCCCTCTCTAGAGTGAGAACTAATACTGCTACCGAGTCACAGGCGAGCATTCATTCTTCTCTGGAATTCTAAAAACCTGAAGCTAATAATCCAATTGCTCAACCTGCAGCTTGCAACTGTCATCCAGATTTTTAAACAATACCAGGAATCCCCCAGCCTCCCCTGCTTTACAGATGCAGATATCACGTTCAAGTCTAAACACATCATGAAAAGGACTGCGTACAATGGGTTTTAATGCAGTGCTGAGACATAGAACGTACTCAAGGTCCAGCCTAGGCAGCCAAATGTCAGGCCAGCCCTTAATTTTTGCAGGGCCCAGGGTAAAGTACAAAGGGAAGCTTATCTGCCAAATATATACATATTTAAAAGTTACCCAAGATTTTTTTAAAAACCTAATAAATAACATAAATCCACTGTCCCACCTTGGTAAATACACTTCGGCCATGAGTTACTCTTTCCAGCACTGGTTAACAGGCCAAGCGCATGCTTCCCGAAACTCTCCCCACCCTCGCGTCACCTGGAGGAAGCAGTGACCATCACTGAGTTGGGGACGAGTGCCCACGAGCAAGCTGCAGCCTGTGGTGAGCTCAAGGATAGGTGACAGCCTTGCTGGACTTCAGTATTTCTGGGATAAGCTCAGGATACGCTCTTGTACCACATTCCCAGGGAACTAGCTCCTTGTTGCCCAAACCTAAGACCTTTCCACAGAAGTAGAGCAGAATGCTTTTATTTCAGTAAAATTGTCTTTATTTAGCCAATTAGGAAAAATCTTCTCAGAATCAAGTGTTTTCATTTTAAAGAAGATCATTTAAACTAAATTTACCATTTGATTATTGAAAATTGAAAGCAAATTTTCCTAGAGCATGAAGGCAGTACTTTGGGAGGAAAAATCATGTGCTATAAACAGTTTGATACAAAACATTGGGAACGAAATAAGAACATTTAGAACTAATATTGATTTTCCACATCCTCTTATTTTCTCTTACTGTTCTTTATTACGCATTTGTGGTTAACACAAAAATTAGTATTTAATTAGTATTGAAATTAGTATTGAAGTTCACAGTTAACACAAAAATTAATATTAGTATCACTAATTCATAAAAATCGGTAGTGTTTGTATTTTGTGTTTATGGTTAACACAAACATTAATATTGAAGTCTAATATGGATTTAGATTGTAGTACTGTAGATCTAATGCACTAAAGCAATTTGCCAAGGAAGTGTACAAGGTGGTATTCTATACTGAGGGAGATAAGTAGACCAGAGAAGAAACATGTGGGTCCTTTTCACGGGACAGGTGTGAGCTCCCCACGTTGAACGCACCATTAGTGCTATCTCAGGGTCACCTTCTCTCAGGATTTCAGGATTCTGACGAACGGCCTGCATACAAAGAATTCAAGACAAGAATAAAACCTGGAGCTGTGGGAGGCTTTAGAAACTGGTTTCCACACCCCTCATTCTAGCAAAACTCAGTCATGCTGGATGGCAGTGCCAAGGGGTCAAATGAAGAGTCTGGAGCAAAGCCAGGCAGATGGGATAGTGAGATACAGGAGCAACGAAAAATACTTCTCCAGACACTGGAATTTGCTGTTTCCTCCTAATCTCTGATTATCATAACTTCAAATGTTATGAAGCATTACGATCGATCAGCCTAAGTGCACTCTGTGTGGGGTGATAGCAAAGCATGATTCTATCTACTTGCCACACCTCATGTAAGAAGCAGGGCATGCAAAAAGCCATCTTTATTTTTGTGCAGTAGCAGGGAGCACCACATAGAGCCTTGTGTGCATAAGCAGAAATATTACACCCTTACGTGGATTTAGCTTGCCATATAAATGAAGCACGTATCAGGTTTACACAGATTTCAAAACCATTAGCACTGATGGCTTTGAAGGAGAACCGTGTGCTATGAGTCATGCTTTGCTCATTTGTGCCATTTGGAAATTAAGTATTCTTAATTGAAGTAATGCACCACAAGTTTCAATGGTTTTCAGCAGAGGGGACACATCATTCCACTGTAATTCGAGAATGATATTCTAATTGATTAATTGGCTTTTCTTGTAAGGTTGCAAAGGGGTTTTCAATGTAAAAAGGTTATCCACATCTCGGCAAGAATAAAAATGCTAGGACTGCACGATAAATTAATGGTACCATGGTGGAAGGAATGAGATGACTACTTTCCTCTCAACAAGTGGATTCTATTTTTTAATTACATACAGTTATAGGGAAATGCAAAATAAAGCAAAAATAGAGGCAACAAACAAACAACAACAACAGAACAACGCTAAGGCGCAGCCATGTTTGAAAGAAGACCATGCACACATTCAAACGCACCGTGATAAGGCCGGTTGCTGATGTAGAGATCACAGCTGATTGGGGAGAATGCACACAACACTCACCCTCGTTGATTCCCGAAATGTTTCCTGCATTTAATCCACCCTTTCCTTAATGACACAGGCTTTTAAATCCAAACGAAAGCTCATTCATCATTTGCACATCTACCTCTTCCCAGTATCTTTCTTTCTTACCTTCTTGGGCCCAGAAGAACATGGCTAAGTGGGTTGGGCAGAAAAGAGATGGACATTTCAGAGAATAATAGGAAAGGAGCAGGGAGCTGAAAGAGTTTGACTTTGGTAATGGAAGCATTCAGATAAGATGAGCTAAAACTTTATAAAAGGTTATGGCCAAGAGTCACCTTAGTTTGCCAGGCAATCAGAAGAATGTGATGGCGGTTTCCACCATGAAGATTCTTGCTGCTCCAAACTCGAGATGTGGACTAGGGAACGTTTCAGGTGCTAAGTGGGTACGGACTCCATTGCAAGAGCAGAGTTGTCTGAACCAGGAGTCCCTAGAGTTAAAATCCTTTCAGAATTCCCCCTCTGGTGCGGCAGATCTGGGCGAGGCCTGAGACCATGCATACGTCAAATCAAACCCCGGGTGGAGCACATGCTGGCGACCCCAGTCCATGATTTCAGTATCGAGGGACTGGCTGTCAGAGGAAGAGAGAGGGAAAGCACAGGTCTTGCTGAGAAGCCGTTATTAATATTTAAGAGTGAAAGCATATTCTAAAGTGAGACTATTTTCAGCAGCGCTGCCTCTAATATGGCTGCAGAAGCTGAGGCTTTGCTGTGCTACAGTCAAATAAGTTTAAGGACCAAAACAGTTTGTGACAATCACTTTACTTTGTTTTTATCCCTCTTCAACTCAAGGGCAAAACTTGCCTGAAAACATAGTGATTTCCTAACGGGGACCTGTCCCTAAGCCTTCCATGTCTATCATGTAGTAATGTAAGAATTTGCCTCCATTATGAGGGTCAGAAAGCCTCCCAGGAGATCTAGCTTTCAAAATGGCACCTTCCAACCTGCCTTATGATGGACTTCATAATGTATTTCTGGGTTGAAAAGATTGACACTCTTGCATTATATTTGGTCACAATATTGGCAAAGAGAGTGAGCCACGCAGATCTCGGTAATTGAAGAAACCACAGACTACCCTTCGGGAAGGATTTTTGGAGTAAAAGTCATTTTATGTAGTATATAAAGGATTTAGAAGTGATACTGACCTTTGTTGTGAAGACTGAAGATATTTTGGAGGAGAAATATATAATGCCCTACCGCCTTTTTTAATAGTAAACATTTCTCTATTTTTCTCCCTCTCCCTCTCCCTCTCCCAATCTTCCTCTCTTTCTTTCTCTTTCTCCTTCTCTCTTCTTTCTTCTCTCTTCTCTCTCTGTCTTGGTCTCTCTTTCCCCCCCCACCCTGCCTCCTGGAGGCTCTCATTTTAAACAGGTATTCACCAGAGAAACTCAAAGCTGAAAAAATGGGTGTTTGCCCTGCCATTTGGAAGATGTGTTTCCAATATCAAAACTTAGCATGGAAAAAACGTCTGCAGATTTTCTCTTAACCCTTTGCATCTCCTCTCGCCTGTGATCTGACCTCTGAGCTATGCCCGCCTCCTGCGTGTGTACGCTTTACTCTTGGCCACCCATGGCTCCCCCACGTGGGTTCCAGCACCTCCCCTGGCACTCAGAGGGCCACTGTTCCTTCAGTCATGGTTCAAAGCGGCCCTGAAAGAATCATGAAGTGACACTGTGAAATTACTGTAAAAAACTGTGTGGCGGTGCCATGACATTCTATAATTGAGACCTCCAGCCCTCATAGCTCTATCCAAGCCCATACAAAGGAAGGGAAAATCCGCATTTTGACGGTCACAGAAGCCAGAGACATGTGTGTGAGATTGTCTAAACTCGGCCATGTAAAAAGTGAGCGGATGTTCCAGTCTGTGCCCCCATGAAATTGGCACAAATCATCTGGATTTGACTTCAGGAAGGTGGTTAGGGGGAACAAGAGTGTGCAAACGAGGGGGTAATGGCCAGTCAGTGACCTAACCTATGTCACAGGGCAGCTCCTGTGTCAGCCAAGGATCAAATAAAGATGGATGAGCTACTCGCAGCTGGGCTCTGCCTCATTGGGCCCAATTGCATTCAACAGCAAATGCTCATAGAGAAAGATGAATAGAGCAGCCAGGTACAGTAGGGAGTGGAAAAGTAGAACAGTGTGGATCACAGATCGACTGGAGGATAAGAAAGCCTGGACATGGCTGCCTTTTGCTGAAATGTGATTCTTAAAGAGAAAGCAGCAAAATCAATCCTGGCCCAACACTGTTCTCTCAATTTGAGGAGTGAGAGGACCAAAGTTCAGCACTTTGAGCCTTCACATGGCCAGGAGGGCACCTGAGTCTTCCCTCAATGTTCACAATTGTTTTCATCAATATTATTCTTACATTTAATTGCTGGCACTCTCCTTCTTCAAAAGAAAGTCATTGGTACAGAGCTGTGTCCACCTACCGTGCATTTAATTGCTCTGCTTTGGAATAAGACTACCTTTTAGAGTAAATTAAATAATAATATCAGATATTATTAGGTATCAGGGATCCAGGGCTCCCTCAAGTCCACAATGTTTTCTGAGGTAATTGGCACCCACTGTCCATCACCCAGCCCCAGGCATCCATCACCCAGCCCCAAGCATCCAGCACCCAGCCCCAAGCATCCAGCACCCAGCACCCAGCATCCAACATCCAGAACCCAGCATTCAGGCATCCATCACCCAAGGCCCCAAACATCCAGAACCCAGCACCCAACATCCATCACCCAGCCCCAGGCACCCGGCCCCAGCATCCATCACCCAGCCCCAAGCATCCAGCACCCAGCATCCATCACCCAGCCCCAAGCATCCAGCACCCAGCCCCAAGTATCCATCACCCAGCCCCAAGCATCCAGCACCCAGCATGCAACACCCAGCCCCAACCATCCAGCACCCAGCATCCAGCACACAGCATATATGGAGGAAAGAATTAAGCTGCTCCTTGCCCAGCAGAGGGCTCATGACAACCTAGTTCAGGACCCTTAAGCCTTTGGGTGTAGAATTTGCAGCTTCTTTCATTAGAAAGTAGTTGAATTTCCCATTATGTATGCATATATTTCTGGGAAGTTAATTGGACTATCAGAAGTAATTTAGAACTTTTTATAAGCAAAATTGCTATTAGCTATTCACATAAACTCCCACAGAGCTCATGTGTGGGCTTGGCAGACCTCCTTCACACCCCCAAGGCCCCCAGGGTCGGCCGGTCAGGCCTTCTCTTGGTTCCCAGGCAGACAGGAACCCACCGCACACCCCCCAGGTACCGAAGGCCATGATGGGCCTGCCTGTCACAGCAGCATTTGGAAATTCTCAGTAGTCCTAACCAGGAAGTAGGATGTCACACATGTGGGTGTGGGATATGCAGCCCTTGCATTCTTAAGCCTCATATGTGCAGCCTGGGTGGGTTCTGCTATCCTGATATCACTACTGGAAAAGCTGAGTCTTGGATGGACTGGTATTTTTATCAGAGCCCCCTGGGCAGTGCTCTCCAGAGCAAAGACATGGAGCCAGGCCCCTCTTGCTGTCAACTGGCTTGTTCTGCGAGGGGGATCAAACCTGGAACAAGCCAGGCCCAGCTCTCTTATGAACACGCAGGCCCATAGTCATGTGTGTACATCCATGCATCCATGCACGATACATGCGCGTATGTACATGAACACATACATTCATGATAGCAGAAAAGGTTATTCATCAGAGAAATCAATTAGCCATATGTTTCATCACAAGAAAAATCCTCACAAATGATTGTCTATTGAATAGAGAAAACAAAGATTTTAAAGAGGCCGGTTCTTTAAGAGGCATACGTTTCATAGCTGCATTCAGTTTATTTAAAAGACACGAGGAGTTTTCTAATTCTATATTATTTCTTCCCGTATTCCCTAATCTTTCAAATCCCTGTTCTCAGCGTACAAAAATGCCAAGTGGGTGAATTGGGTAAGAGAACACCAGCATCACAGATGACAGGGAGCAGCCGTTCCAGACAGCCATGTGTCCCATACAGGACAAACGAAAGAAGCACCATTCTCTCCAGGAGGCAGTCCTTGGAAGTGCCTGGTCAGAGAAGGGGAGGAGCTGGCCTCGTTTCCCTTTGGATGAGATGAGATGCCATCTTTCAGACTGTGCCACAGACAACTCCCTGAAAACCGGCACACTCTCCACAGTGTGGAGCTCAGCGGGCCACATTCTCTCTTGAACTCAGTTAATTTGCTGCTGGTTTTTGTTTTAATTTAGGTCATCCAGTCTCGCTTACCTTTTAATGAGAAATGAAGCATCCGGAGTAATAACGGAGACACAAAGTTGAACCCAGTCCTGCTCGCATTCCTCCATGCCAATGAGGCACCTGTGGGTGGTGCGTCTAAGCAGGAAGTAGTGACTGACTAAACGTCTCCAAATGCAACCAGATTAATAAAAACCAGGGTGCTCTGAGGTGACAGGGAATTCTCCTTTTAAAGACTCTTATGATAAAACTGCATATAAATAAAAGAGTTAACCTCGTATTTGATATTATAGATAAACTCATATGGTCCTGCTGCGCCAGGCTGGGGAAAGATGTGTGGCCACGCTGCCTCTGCTGCTTCTCTGGCTGCACGCTGGGCCATGATGACCGGGCCCTGAGCCGGACACGGCCAAGCCTCGTGCGTGGGTGTGACCCTGTGTCTCTGTTTGCACTTCTGCTGTAAGTGCCTTTCAGCCATTCCAGGCTCTCTCTCCCCGTTTCACCTTCCACAGCTGTGGCCTCAGTGTGTCCTTAACGGAAAAGCTGGAGCATGTGCACTGTCTTCCCAGCGAGAGTGCCAGGCTGCGGGGCTCCCTCTCCGCTTCACGAAGAGCCCTGGCTGGGTGAGGAAGTCCTTGCGGGCAGCAGGCTCCTCTGTGCCAGGCTGGGGAGCACCCGTGCCCCACTTTGGGTTCACACGCCAAGCTCAGAGACCTGTTAGAGGTCCCCCGCGTGGAGGTCCAGAGGGTGGGAGCAGAAGTCCTGCCTGCAACTTGCCAGGGTGGATACACATTCTGGACATGGTTTAAACCCCTTCATTAGCTTCATCCAGCCACAGTTTCATTATCCTTAAAATGGGCATAAGGGTTTCTAAAACATGAGAATGAAATCAATGAGATTCCATATACAAATCACTCAGCACAGGGCGGGCAGCCCCCAGGAGCAGGTCCTGGCCTCCGTATTCCTGCTCCTATCCAGCCGGGGTTCAGTCTTCCTCCTGTGAACCTGCATGGCTCCTGCAGACGTCTGTGCCTTTGCTGATAATGCCAGTTCCCCCTCTGGAAGCCTCTTTCCTCTTCTCCTAAACCCAGGCATCCTCCTGCTGGGGTTGCCCCACCCCATTTGCATTTTCCTCGTCCTCTAGCTTTTCAGATTATGGTGTCTGTAAGGATTGCCTCACAATTAATTGTTTACAATCATACCTGGCCACACTGCCTCCTACGACTGTGAGTTTCTCATCTTTGTAGAACAGACCAGGATTCACCTTGCACTCTAATGGATGAAAGTGTGCAGTTACTAACATGTTCATGTATTTAAAAACCCCAGGCCTAAATGTAGACAGAGTGTGTCCTGGAAAGCCTTTTGGGTTGTACTAGGAAGCATCCTCATGCTCCCTAAATTTCGTTTTTAACACCCCGAAGCATTAAGTACTTACCAGTAGTTAACACCTCATCAGGAATTGGTTGATCAGACCCCCACTTTGTCAGCACTGGCAGGGGCTCCTTTGAGGTGTTTGGAAGGTGCCCATCTGGAGGGCAGGGTCCCAAACCCGCCGGCTTGCAGCTTCCAAGGCAGAACTCAACGGTAATGTGTGATACCCACTTATCGAATGAATGAACGAATGATGAACAAATGAATGACTCAGTGTTGCACACAGGAAAAGAGAAAGCCAGAGCCTGTGTTTCCATCCTAGAAATGATCTAGAGGGATAATGCACATTTCTCTCTGTTATCTTTCAATTGTAGTTTACGGATCACTTCGGGGGCATCTCTTTATCCACTCTACAAATGACAGGCCTGCAGCCCTCTTCCACCTCAGAGACTACACCTTTGAGGCTCCAGAGGTGAAGAACCCCAGGGCCTTCAGCCAGGGCATGACCACTCGTGGACTCACGTGGACTCTTCTTGGTGGGCGCAGTGCCTTTCCAACTTTCTCAGAAGAGGAAGGTGTGGGGTGTGGAGGGCGGGGTGAGGGAGGCCACGGAATGTGGAGGCAGCTGGTGAGATGCTTGTGTTTCCAGGCCTGAGCTGTTGTGGGCACCTGAAAGAACTGGCTTTAAAAGGCAGTGGCTCGGTCTCAGGAAGTCAGTATTTTACCCAGGAAAGAAAGAGATGGGAAAACAGCAGCAAAACCATAAATACTGAACATTCCAACCATGTGTGATGGAGAAATGCCTTCTTCCTGCAGCAAATGCAACTTGCAGAATCATTCAGGGCAGTGATTGAACTCTTTTCTTGTTTTTGACTCTTACCTGTGTACTTGGCAAAGTCACAAAATCAATGCCCACTGATGTGCACATCATCAAGGTGTGTGGCACTTTGAACTCGATTATTTCTGATTTCTTAATATGTTTCAAAATCCCTAAAACAAAACAAAACAAAAATTCATCGTCCTTGATATCATTAATCCTAATATTTCCCTTAAGTGTATGCTATATATCCCATCTTTCTCCTCCTGTGTCCAACCTTACAAAAAAATAAAATAAAGCTGGGTGCAGTGGCTCACATCTGTAATCCTAGCACTTTGGGAAGCTGAGGCAGGTGGATCACTTGAGGTCAGAAGTTTGAGACCAGCCTGGGCAACATGCTGAAACACTGTTTCTACTAAAAATACAAAAATTAGACAGGCATGGTAGTGTGAGCACCTGTAAACACAGCTACTCGGGAGGCTGACGCAGGAGAAATGCTTGAACAGGAGGCAGGAGTTGCAGTGAGCCGAGATTGCGCTGCTGCACTCCAGCCTGTACAAGAGAAAAAAAGAACTGTCAAAAAGAAAAAAAGAACTATAGAGGAAAATTAAAACGAAAGGGCCAGTTTGTCCATAGAAAGGAAGATTCTGGTGGGAGGGGCAGAGTTGATTCACCTGCAAGAGAGCAGGGCACAGAGCAGGTGCTGGTCTCTAAGGTGAGTGCTCTCCTCCCAGGGTCACATCTGGGGAGACGAAGGAAAGGGAGTCAGAGCTGAGAGGCAGGTGTGTGAGGCCCCTCTCTGAGCATTTTAGCCCAGCAGGGGCATGGAGGCTGAGACAAGAGAAACTGAAGTGCTGAGAGAGACCTCAGCTGGGGAAGGGCAGGCAGCCAGGGCCAAGGGCCTTCCCACTCATCCTCCTATGGGACGTCGGGAGGGGCCAGTGCCACGGTGGGCCTCAGAGAACGTTACTTTCCACTCTTTGAGCATCACCTCTACTGTGCTTGGTCCACTCTTCATTCCAAGCAGCTGATTAAAAACATGAAATGAAGCTTCGTAGAGCACGTGGGCAAATATTCCATGCAGTCCATAAGCACAGTTCCATTCAAATAAACAAGACCGTCTCTAGCCAGGAAGCTGCCTTCAAGAAACACATGGGAGACAGCTCCAGGTCCACCGTGCACCATCTGTTTGCGTGGCAAGGTGCCCTCTCACAGGGTGCTGGCTCCAGGCAGAGCCATCAGGGCACAGGGTGGAGCAGGATGGACTCCTCAACGAGGCAGAGTCCTCTGGGAGTCCTCACACTCTGGGATGCCAAATGCCCATGGATCTGATTCCTTCTTGAGGGTGGGCCGTTTTTGAACCCATGTCAACATTAAGGTTTAGTTTCTCAGTTTGTTTTGTTCCTTCAAATGTCTTTTGGCCCTCCCACCCTCCTTTCCTCTGAAGGACCACTTCCACCTTGGGTGTATGTGAAGTCTGGAATCAGAAGTCATGTTTCCCTTCTGCAGCAAGTACAGAAAATAAATGCCATAGAAAACCTGGTCGTCTTGGTTGTTTAATCAGAGGGATCGTATTTACCTTGTTGCATTCAGTAGAAGTGTTAGGACTACTGAAATGAGATATGATGTCATGTACACCATATCCGTAAAAACTGTAAAAAGACCTATCTCCACACAAGGTAGCTTAGACCCACACATTTCTTTAGGGTTGAAACACAGGTGTCTGTGAACGCCTGTGAGGGGCCACGTTCTCACTCATTGGTTCTGTTTCTCAACAATGAGAGCTGCCCAGGATGGATGTCCCACTGGGGGTTCAGTTTGCAAAAATAAAAACCTAAACCAAAGCAAACAAAGAAAAAACACACAACATTTTGGAGTTCCCTAGCAAGGACAGATTGGTTAAAAATCTCTAAAGAAGGTGCCATGTGGTCAGGCCCCTAGCCCCAGACACACTTCCACTCTTCCGGGCCCCAGGAAGCTGCCCGCCTCCCACTGCCTCACAGGCTCTGGCAAATTTCTGTTAGTTTTACAACTTTGATACTTTCAAAAGCCAGTCCTCTGTATAAGCAGCATAGTAGTTAATTGTGTGTATGGTGTTTATCACTCAGGAATGGCAGGTGACGTTCATGGGGAGAATACAGCAATGAGTGATGGCTTTGGTGAGAACTCAGTATTTACTAAGGCAGGCAATGTTAACAACGGTGAGATTCGTAGGAAACATGCAGCACGTACTGGAGATGTGTGGAAAGCAGCGTGTCTAAAAGCAAGTGTGTGTGCCTGTGTGCTCCTGCATGTGTGTGAACAGAGACTGGGAATATGCACTTCCGAGTGTGTGTGTCTGTGTGTTCCTGCGTGTGTGTGAATGGAGACTGGGAATATTTACTTCCACGTGTGTGTGCCTGTGTGCTCCTGCGTGTGCATGAATGGAGACTGGGAATATGTTCTTCCAACTAAAAGTAGGCATGTTAGAGTCATTTAGGTTTTTTTATATCTAAAGTATTATACTTTTGAAAATCATGGTAGAAGGGCAGTCTACCTCGTTTTGTTCCTAAGGAAATTTTAAAAAGTCACATTTAGAGAGGAAAAAAGGAATTACTCTATGATTGTAAACTTCTTGCAAGACTATCTTAAGTTTCTTAAATTATCTTCTTGTAGATTTTGAATTCAACTTGGCCAAGAACAAAGCACGCTCAGCACCCGGCCTAAGTGCTAAGCACAACGGGCAAAGAATGAAGCTGAAAGGAATTGCCTGTCTCTTACTCTGGAGCTCTCTGCACTCCAGCAAACATATAGAATTATTTTTCCTAATTTTTTGTGGCTTCAAAGTTAATTACTTCAGGGTAGTTTAAAATGGCATCTTATTTTTCATCTGATGGCTCTGGTACTTCTTTCTGTCTGTTAAACGGTGCTCAGTCTATAGGAGCAACCAAGATATTAATTACAAATTGCATAAAATGACCTAACCTTGCATGTGTGTTTAAGCAGCAGTATTGCAATATTTACAGGACAAAGCAACACACAAACCAGTAAGGCTGGGGCATGGTCAAAGTACACGCTCCAGCTGGATTTGAACTACTGTAGGGCGTGCAGAATCAGACAATGATAGTTTTAAAATCAGAAGATAAAAGAGTAGGGGTGTGACCTTCAGCACACCAGCCTGAGTTTCAAAGCTCCTATCTGTGCAGGGGAGATGCTGTCATCTACCATGTTGGTTTACCTTGCAGGTGAGATGATGGCTGGCTCAGCACCTGCCATGTGCTGGGCTCAGAGACACTGGGTCTCTGGCTGAAAAATCATTTACAGAAGCTGCAATGTGGGGCTTCCCGGCTGGTGAGGGGAGACAGAGTGTGAACGGGTACACAAACCAGGCATTGACATGGGCCTGGCGGTGCCCAGTGCTCTGATGAACAAGGCAGGTTAGGGGTAGAGAGGGGTGGGGGGCTGTGGCGGAGGCCTGGCCTGCAGCCGATGCCCCCCTCCCGCCAGGTGAGCATCCCTTTTCTGCAGGCATTGCCCCAGTACCGAGCCTGGAGGGATTCCCACCTTGAGAGGGAGACAGACTCAGACAGGAAACAAATTAGAGAGTAGCTGAGTTCCCCGAACCATCGCTGCTCTCCCACTGTGAAAAGGGTACTTTGTGACGTAGGAGAACTTTCATCAAACAACATCACTGCTGCGCGCGATCATTGGGTTGCTTTCCCTGTTGAGAGACTTGAAAGAATTCTACCCTCCAAATGCTCCTTCCTTGAAGGAGTCAGTTTTGCGCGGGCCTGGAGTTGCGCTCCTCTCCCGGCCACACGCAGGGCCTCACGCCCCACCCGTCTGTGCGGGCCGCCCTGACTATCCACCTGCTAATCGCCGCCTGCCTAACGGTGATGAGTCATCCACCTGCTTCCCCTGGCTGGGGCCTTAATTAAACAATTCCGTGCTGCTGTGCGGGGCCCCTTCCTAGGCCCCGTCTATACTGCGGGGAAGTAATGCCGGCGATAAACCTGTTTTAAATAGAGTTGCTGCTTTTGGCTTCACTGAGCAGGGACACGTTTTGTTTTTGTTAGGACAGAAAACGGCGTTAAATTGGTTTATTTATACGGGGTTGTGGCCAGCATGGAATAGGCGCCTTAGACCAGTTCTCAGTGATTGAATGGAATTAAGGAATCTTGAGTCTGGCCAGCAATGTTCTGCAAAACGGTTTTAGTATTTTTATCTTATTTCTCAAATAGCAGATACTCTTTTAAGAAAAAGCAGAAAGAACAAAATCACCAAGTAAGATGGCAAATTAGAACGACCCTTTGTCCAACTTGGTCAAACACATGTTATGTGTGAAAAAAACGCAGCACATAATTCCACAAATACACATCCAGGGGAGACGATCTGAGAGCCCATTTGGAGGCAGGAATAGTATATAAAATGCCAAATTTGATGTGAGAATATGGGATATGTAACCGTGGAAATGTCATAGTTTTTAAATGAGTAAAAACCACGGAACTAACCAACTTTCTAAAGAGACAGCTTTTTATTCTGGAAACTTACAAAGGCAAATAGGTTTGTTGAGTTGTTTTCCATCACACGGAGGGAACCAGAACCCAACAGAACCAAAGAATTCCTGGAAGGGCCCAGTGGCATCTGCTCCAGTCCCGGTGAGGGCTCCTGACATGCTGCCACTCTTGTTCTCTTCCTCGTGCCTAGATGTGACTTCACACGGATGCCAAGGGTAGCAGGCAGGGCTCATCGAGGTCCTACAATAAAATACCTCTCTGAACAGGGCAGCTTAGTACACATTTGCAAACATCCCGTAAATGTCATTACACTGTAGTAGGATTAAAAACATTGGATCCTGCCGTGACCTTTCCGCAGAGGAAGCAAATTTAACCCTGAAGCAAAGGGTATATTGAGAATTGCCTGTCTCTTACTCTGGAGCGCTCTGCACTCCAGCAAACATATAGAATTATTTTTCCTAATTTTTTGTGGCTTCAAAGTTAATTACTTCAGGGTAGTTTAAAATGGCATATTCTGACTCCAAATTATGTTGGTTAAATACTATATTTCCACCGCTGCATCTTCAACCCACATTGAACTACCGAGCCTCAGCATATGTGAATCCAACGATCCGGCAGTGGTGTGTGCTCAGGGAAGCTGGCTGAGGAAGACATCATAGCACACGAATGAGTAAATTAATATTTAAAAACATGCAGCACCATTAACCTGATGTTCTTGTTGACTCACAAGTTGATCGGCAACTTTTAGAAACTAGATCCTTACCGAGTTCACGCAGACAGGCTTTGTTTATTTGCTTTTCCAAAGCTTGTGCTGAGAGCTAAGATACAGAGGTTGTGGTGGTGTGAAAACAAACTCAAATTTCCAAAAGGAGAAAGAAAGAAAAAAAAAAACACACAAGCTCCCCAAACAATGGCGCTTCTTGTGACAGCAACTCTCTCTGAACAGCCTCAAGTGTTTAACATATTGAAACAGTTCATCTTCCTTCAATGAACTTTAATGACTCTGCCAGGTAGGAAGCTGTGCTCCATACTTCTTCCTGTTGCCTCTTCCCTTCAACATATCTACACTGATGTGCTCATCTGGCCAACTTTACGGCTGTGGTGTCGGAGCCCCGCGCACTCTGTTATTACGGTCATCAATAACCTGTCCTGCCCTCTTGCCTCCATTTCTCACGCCTTCCTGGTAGCCTTCAACACCTAATAAGAACCTTTTCCCACGACCACTGATCAATACACACGGGCACCTGTTCCCTTTCCTAAGCGTGCCCTTCTAAAGTAACATGACAAGGGGGCAAATAGGATTCTGACGGGATCGTGTCAAGGGACAAGAAAACCTAGCTGGAAAATTTTCCTTTGGGGCCAATTTATACAGATAACCAATTTTCACACTTAGGGTTAATCACTTCTGTCTTTGTTCTCTAGCCATGATCCATAGAAATAAAAACAAGCCTTCCTGGTATTCTGCTAACCCAATATCATTTTTAACAATTCTATTTTTTATGCATATGTCTAAAAATTAATGAATTATAATAGAAATATAATAGAGACTATAATATCATAGAAATGTCAATGTGAAATCTTTCCTAAAAGGTTCATAAATATATATCTACCCTCATTACTAATTTTGTAGTTCAAATTTGTTTTAAATATTAACATTTTATCTTAGGATAATAATTGCTTTTTTTCTTGGAATTATTTTGAGGCATGTATTGCAAATTTTATGAACAGCCAAAGCGTTGTCCCTGTCTTCATGTGCACCAACACAAAAACAGTGTGACTTCTTCTCGGCAATTTGACATCATCCGAAATGGTTATCCTATGTGCAGACATGATTATGCGTGTTAGAAACACTGCAGTCCAAATCTTAACAGCTGACAACTTTAACCCTTAGCATGACATTATCAAGGAAATACCAACGCAGTCAAATATGTTGTGATTTCTTCATCAGATTAGCGCATGAGACCAAGGACTAAGTGAAGTAACATTTTGGCAGGCGCAGGAGTGTAGCTTAATATCATACTGGTTGTAGCAGCTCTAAGTTAGAGACTGTATTCCAAAATTCCATAACAATGTCTAGAAACATAGTTGAACTGCTATTGTGCCAAACCTATATGTTTGAGGGCTATGTGTATACATTTAATACAGGAATGCATAAGTTCCATGCTATCACTGGCATTGTGGAATTTTGCACACCTTTTATTTTTAAACTAATATTTGTGAAAATAAGAATATCAAATATCAAATAATTAAAATGCAAAATGCATTTTTATAATAGAGAAATGGCAACATTGTTGGTTGTAACTTTTCCAAGTGTGTACTACGTATTTGTGGGTGTATTTTCTCCTACAAATTATAGCTATCTTTGCAGGAGGCATTAAAAAATGACATTTCTAAAGTAAAGACCTTTTCTGTTGGTTTGCTTTTATCTGAATTTTAAGAGCATGGAAAATTTCTGGGCTTATCATGCTCTTGGCACTTTTAAAATCAAATTTTATTTTAAATTTTATTACACAACTTTTTTGTTGTTGTTGTTGTTAATGCTAAGAGTAGCCTAGCTTTAACCCTGGTCTCTTCTCCACAAACGGAGAAAAAAAACATGAGACAGAGGTTCTGGAAGCTTCCTGACCCTGAGACTTAAGTGCCTATGAAGACTTGGTATGTTCCTATGCTTAAAATCCACTGGGCTTGCCTTATTTTGCCACAAATGATAAAAAAAAAAAAAAAAATCAATTTCTAGAAATACAAGAAGCACGAGGTTCTATCGAGACTCCAGGGTCATAAATATTACAGGGTTAACCACTCATGAGGAAATAATCTGAAGGGCAGTTTTAAAACTATCCCTACTCTATGTAAGCTATGCTAATTAATCATAGCATTATTATCAACACAGTGAAATGAAATCCTTCCCCTCAGTTTAACTGTCCTCATGTCTCATTCTTCATAGCTGAGAAATAAAGACCTTCCTCACTAGGTGAGCTGATAAGAAAATGATTACAGCAGGTCCCGTTGCGTAGACGGCGTATCCAAGCAAAGAGTTTAAGTGATAATAAAAATGTACCACCGCAGAAATCACTGGATTGTGAGCATTGATTTAATGTCCGAATGCAAAGTGCAAAATGCAAAATTTGATTCCTGTTGCAGAGCATCTTACTTAATAAACATGAAATTTATGTTCCTAATCTATGAAAGCATCCTATTTTAAAAAATAATATTTCAATTAAAATGAAAGCATTAAGAGAAATCAAATATGTATTTTAGCATAAAATACATCGTATAGATTAAAACACAAGTTACCTTTTTCTGGGAGGTTATGTGTTTATGCATAATGTTTAATTTTATGTAATTCTTTCTTGGTTACTGATTTATTCAAATATATTTGAGGTACAGGTGTATGTTTTTACAGTATGCTCCTTGTGCATGCACAAAAGTTAACAGGAAACAGTAACTCCATTAGCAACTTTAAAGTAATGGTAATACGAAGACTCCTCTCCGCTTGCTATTTGATTGGAATTCAGCAATGCCAGCCTTTTCTGATAGGTAATTGTCCTTTCCCATAGAATTGTCATAAGATCCCGTATTACACCACTCCGAAGGTCAGATGGGGGTCAGACCTTCTCCAACTGTTTTTGATGGGGTGGAAAACACAACAGAATTAAGAGACTTTGTCTATGAGGAAGAACAGGTCATTTCAGAGACTTACCTGCCTGTCTGAGGATAAAATATATGCTTTTAAAATATTTTTGAATAAACAGTACATATATTCCAGGCAAAGCAACTTCTGACAAAACCTAGTTCCTCTTGCACAGATTACTTAAAAAATCAAGTCCTGATAACATCACTAGAAGAGATCTGATACCTTAACTGTACCTCTTTTTTTTTTATCTAAGCAAATGACAAATAGGACCAAAATTAAGCTGTGTAAATTAAAAGAGCTGAATTATAAAACCTTTATCCTTCGAGCATTAAGAAATATAAACCAAGAAGACATTGATAGCCTATGGGCAGAATATCTACTTATATGAAGTGAAATCGAAATGACTGTTAGAATGTGTCATTGTTGTCTATACCTGGGAGTCTAATGTGAAAGATAAAACGCACGTTTAGCGTTCTTTAGTAACCCCATATGGCAACAATAAAATTGACATGAATAATGACTTTGATCTTCTATAGCATTGTATGTGCAGACAGTATTAAAAAAATTCTTGCGAATATTCATGAATTAGCCTTAAAAATAAACACCTAGTGGCATACCACCTTTTAAAAGAGATTTTTTTCCCTTTCTGAAAACTTTTTATGCATATGTATAATAAAGTGACTATGGAATGGGCTCTTGAAGGTGCATGGAAAACATCTTACCCAAAGCCCTCAATTGTTTTGCAGTACTTGGATCATAAATATGTTTTGATAAGTGATAAACTCATTTGGCATACTAGATTGGACACTCCCAGGAAAAAGAGAACAGGTGTAAGAAATGCTGGATCTTGCAAGGGAGCTGTTGCCTGTCTGCTTTCTAGGATGTGGACAGAAAACATTGCTTGTCCCGATCAGGCTTCAAGAAATCGAAAAGGATTTCAAGAGTGGTTTCATTTCCAGTCAATCATTAAAACTATAATAACTCAATATTCAAGATAACATGCTATAAAACTATCCCCATTCTACCTTGCCAGCATTTTATGATAATCCTTTCTTTTGGACTTTGGAAATCATTTCCCGTTCTTTAGCAACTCTCCGAAATAATTCTTACTGACTGCAGTGACACCTACTGCTGGCAGGATTGCTCTACTTGGGGTCTCAGACACAGAACAGCCTATTCAGCTGAGGGAGCACGAAGACAATGAACAGAGGGACATGATATTCCGGGACGCCATTCCTCACAAACCCAGTGGACTGGCTTCCCAGGACCTTTCAGGCTGGGGAGCAGGAAGAATGAACGAGGGACGGATATTGGGAAAACAGCCCATTCCTACAAAACCAAGTGCCTGGCCTCCCAGCCTGTCCGAAACAAGAAGGAGGCGCATCACCTCTCAGTCCTTTTGTCTCGGGACTCAGGTTCCCATCTGCACCAGGCAATGGTGGGGCAGCTTGGGAGCCAGGGGTCCCTGCCTTCCTCAGCCTTTCGCCTTCCAGCCCAGCTCCCCCAGATGCCGCATCTACAGAGAGCCCTGCTCTGCCTTGGTATAAACCACTACCTGTTAACAAAATAATTATTCCAACTGCCGCCACATTCTGCATACACTTAAGGTTTTCTGTTTTAACAAAACAATGTTAATTTTCTCTTAGAACATCTGTGACCCATTCACGTAACTGCTAAATGAAGACAATATTATTTTAAATCACAATCTTTGTTACCTTCCCAACCTTAAGAAAAGCCAGCAAATACACTTAAGACCGTGTTTCCCGAGATATTCATTTGAATTCTGCCCTTACCAATATGCACAAATATGTCTACAGCCAGTTTTCCTCCTTTTGTGTTTTAAAATAACATCAAACGCAGCAACAGCACAATTACAATTTTAAAGACAGCTAAAATTTTTTGGTGATCATGCTATAAGCTTTCACATTGTAAAACTAAAGCTATCTCTGCCATTGTTTTCCTAAAATATGACTGTATTGACATCACATCGCCCTCCGCTCTCTTCCCACCAGCATAGTTTCTGTTGTTTTCAGTTCCATTTAACCACTGAAAAATAATCCAGTGTTAGGGAGAAGAGCTCTTTTTCTATATCGTGTGTCTTAGGGAAATCACTATCCTGAAAGAGAGAGGAGATTTCATTTGTAATATTTCCAGAATAAGCAATGAACTCTCTTTTCATTTTGAAGAGAAAACAGAACGTGGGAATGTTCAGATCCAAGCCAGTTTTCTGCTGGATGTTTAATAAGCTTACACATATACAAATGTATTTTATGCATATAGCAGATACGAGGCATGTATAATTCTAGGATATATAAAACAGAAGCACTAAACATAATTTAAACAAGTAATAAGAACTTCATTTCCCCACACAGCACATGCAACCGCAGCCATGGCAAAGCTCATCACTGCTGTCTCAGAATAATAGGACTTGGTTTTGAATTGCTGTCCTTAAAATCTGATGACAGAAAACAAGTGTAACGCATCCATTAACACAATCACAAAAGTTAAGAAGAAGTTGCTCTCAGAGAAGCAATTATTGTCTGTGACTCCATAGTGCCACCACATGGAGTGATATCTGAATATAATTCAACTGTCTCAGACTCAGGAAACTGTCTGTAAATAATACTTCACATACTTCATAAGACACCAAAGAGAGATATCTAATCTTCTCTCTAGCGTGTGAAGTTCAAAATGTTTCCTTGTGAAAACAGAGATGTCTCATTTCTAAGAGCATGAATGCACTGTAGTAAAAACCAAACAGCCAAACTGCTTTATTCCATCAATAAAAAAAGAGCCATTTGGTAAAAGGATGCATTACACATTTTCTATTTAAATTAGTTTATAAGAAGCAGATGTTAAGCTTTCCTTGGTAAGAAAAGAAAAGGAGTTATAAATGAATTAAACTATTTTTTCAGTAGATCTCTCATTCTCCCTTCACTCTCAATGTATTTCTGTTTTTAGTAATAATATAAATGCATATTTTTGTTACTAAGGCAAGGGTTTTAGCAGTTAGTCTTTAAAATATTAGATGTCAGGTTAGGAAAGTCCACCAAATTAAATGCCAGTTTGAAACCATAAACACATGCAGGTCCCAAATCACATTAACTAGAGAATCTTCAGATTAAAAGTCACTCCATAAGAGCATCTATGAAAAACGCAGCCTAGGCTTAAATTCTGCACTCTAATAAAGCGTCTGCAATTTCAGATTTCATGATCTCTGTCAATTGGTTGTAAAGTATAAATTGCAATTTAAGCAAGTTTGAGAGCATTTTCTTTTTTTGTAGGGGAGGTTGGTATAAACCGGGATGACGTTGAGCTTCTAAGCCTCAGCCAGAAAGTGATCATGTTTCTAGAACATGACCCCCGTACACAGCACCCCACATGGTTCACCACAGTAAAGGTGCTTTCCATTGTAATTGTCTTTAACGGAGCTTTAATGAAATGCTCAACGTGGATATGGTCTCACTAGACGCTTTCACGCTCAGACGTTTGTAAAGAGCAGGGCTCTCGCCAGCTGGAAGCACAGCCTGTGCGTCGGACGCTGTTGTCTATGCGATGGTTCCACTGAACTCACTCCTAACGATCTACCCTCAGTTACCTAACTTCAACACTATTTTTTCCTTAGACTGCATTAATGAATCCAATAAATAAAGCATTGTATCACCCATCCAGAATGGACATTAATTTTAGAACAAAACATTAATCAATTTAAATTTATGTACTAATGCAGACACAATCAATTTCAACTTCTTATGACAATTAGCAAAGCTTTCGCTACATCCCTAAAACACACTGACCCATCAATTATGGTTTGCATCAAAGTAATGCTAATGACACCTCCCTAGTCCTTAGGCTGCCAGCAACCCACCTGATTGGTCAACTTCAATGCAGCAAATCAATTAATATAAATTATACATGCACGAAAAGATGGGTTAATATCATAAGTTAATTTAATTAATTGTGTTTGATTAAATGAGGTACTTTCATTAGCCCACTTAGCCATGAACCATATATACATCATCATAATCCTTTTACAAGCTCAGCCGCCCAGACACAGCCCTGACATCAAGAGCATATTCAAATTACCAGCCTCAGCCATGCAAACCTCCCTGCATAATTAACAACTAAACGAGCTGCAGTCACTTAAGCTGAAAAGAAAACTGTTCACATCAACCTCTCTGATACTGTTTAAATTGAAGATGTCATGGGTAAAACAAAGGTGAACAGACAATGGTAATTAAAAATTAAAAAGGACAAGGGGGATTTGCAACTAATGGAAGCAAAGTGGAAAGAGGGCTGAGGCCCTGGTTCTTTGAAACGCAGTGTGTGGGTATGAGGTCATGCAGATCCCATCCTTTCTGGGCTGTGCTCAGTGCAGAACGTCTGCCGGAATCAGAGACATGGAGCTTGACTGGATGGTGGACGAGGGCTGACCTAAGCAGCTCCATCGGGAGCAAATGAAACTGTAACAGGACGCCCCCAAAGCCATGGTTTGTCGTTACCTCATCGTGAACGCCGGCCACACGGGTGCGGCGTCCTGTCCATTTCGCCGGGGTCTGATCCCTGGCCATGTTTTCAGCTGTGGTTCCGACCTCAGGTATCAAACCCTGCCAGCACGGGAGCCTCGCCCAGCTCCCGAGAATGGCATTCATTAAATGGATTTTCCTCCAGACGACATGGCAGAGGCTTGACATAAAATATAGGGATGTCTGATGGAAGTTATTCATTCCTTCCTGGTTCGATGCACAACCTTCCAGGGATGGTTTTAATTCACACTGGTTCCCAAAGTATAACAAATAGCAGAGCTGCATTTCAGAGATAGAACCAAGTCTGCAACGCAGCACCCAGAGAAGTTTCAGAACACAGAATGATGAGGCCAGGCCTGCCTGGGCTGTGACCACAAAAGTAAAGTAAATGGCAGAATTAAGGCAATTACACAGAGGTCTCAACACACGACTAATAACAGCATCTTTGAAGCTGAGGCTGAAACGTTTATGTTTAAGTTTGCCACAAATCCTCTCCACTTGTCATTGCATTTTGGATATTTAGACACAGATTCAATAGCAAAATAATAGTACCTTGACTGGGGGTGGGTAACTGTGTTACCTTCAGAAAGGAGCAACACTTACGCAGCCACGGACATAAGTAACAGCACGTCATAGACACAGATAAACATTTCAAATAGGATGACAGTCATCCACATGCATTCAATTATCACCTCATGCCTAAGAAACACAACCACACTTGATGGAGAGGTGATAGAAGGGGCTTACCATGTAATTTGATTTGGCAGCAAGAAATGACTTGTTCCTTTTCATGCCAGCTGCGAAAAGATTTTCCTATTTCTAGACAGATAAACGTATGCAAATATGAATTTATACACACGTGCCACATTCTATATAATACGTAGGAAATGTAAACGTTCCAAGTGTGTAGGGCACAAGCCTCAGCCATTGGCCCTTGGTAGAACTGTCCAGTGCAGCCCAGGCTCTCCGGGCAGGACCCATGTATTCTCTGCAGCAGGGGTGGTGATGCCCACCCCATTCTCATGGTTAGGAGGCAGCTCAGGAATCCACTCCTGGCTTGCACTCCTGGCGTGCTGTGTGGCCTGACCTGGAGCTCCGCAGCAGCAGAGTTCAGACGGAAGGAGTCGTGTTCATCTTGCAGGGCTGCTGAGGTGTACACCAGTCACCGTGCTTAAAGCACTCAGAGCAGAGCCTGGATGCAGACAGCCCTCAAATACGTGTCAGCTTATGTTGTTATCATCATCTTTGCCTCTATTTCTCTCTCCCAATGTAGAATACAGCTACCTTTGTGTCCTCAGGAAACATCATTGTGTCAGGTGTATTCATGATTCTATGTTACAAATAAGAATTTTACAAAGCCCTCTTAAGCTTGAAACAGCAAGCATTTGTCCCTTAGCAACTGGTCTCAGGCTGGAGAACCACCCTGCTGCGTTAGTGCCAGGGTGGAGGCTGCTCTGTGGCTGTCTCGTTCTGGAGCCAGTGGCTCCCCAGAGCATGTTTTCCTCATGGCAGATGGCCAAACTGCAAGAGCCTCAAACCACGAGAGCACAGCCAGTGCCTCTGCTCTGATCACACCGGCTGCCATCTCAGTGGCTGAAGCAGGCCGTGGACAGGCAGGAGCCAGCAGGGTGGGCAGGTGTCATCCACCTTGGAGGGAGGAGCGCAAAGTGAGTGTGGGCTGCACACCATCCGGTGACCACACCAGGAAAACCATTTCCAATTGGAGAAACTGATGCATCCATCAGTTACTTGGTCCCAGAACCATGCCCAGTGACACTGGAATTCTGGTATCTGTTTCTGCATGTCTTCCTCTCCCATAATGACAGGCCCACAACAAGTTCTTAAACACAGAATTAAATAAATGATTCTCAATGAAACAATACATTGATGATGAATAAATTAACAAACACACTTATGTTCACTTTTAGCTATTCTGTTCTATCGGCTCTGTAATGTCACGGACTTTGAGAATTACACTGACATCTCATTCATAACATGTCCCTCCCACCAAGAATATTGTACAGTTCCATAAATCCTAAGAGAATAATTTGTTTGTCAGTAAGATGATTTGCATACAGAGTATTGTTATTTTTTGAACAAACTGTTATTGAACTAGTCCTTATGCATTTAGGAAAACTAATTTGAGAGTGTATGTTCGATCGATTCCAATGATAAAAATCATGGAAAATTTAAATTTAAATTGTGCAGACTGGATTTCATTTTATAGAGAAGCAGCCTGAGTGTTTAGTGCTTTTTCGGGACTTCTTTTCTTTTCCAATGCTTTGCCTCATCAATTGCTTTTTCGTGGAATTGACCTACTGTGCTCCAGCAGACACGGTCATTTCTCAGAATCCCCACACTGAGGAATTCTCAAACAGCCCAGAAATCATCTACTTTCCCGTCTGCTCAGCCCGAGAAAGAATCTGAAATGAGAAAGTAATACTGACGACTATTAATTCAGCTTTTGCAGATCACTGATGAAGGAAGGAAACTAATAAAAATTTGCATGAAGTCTGGAAAGTTTTTCACTCATGTTGACAAAAGCATACCAGCACGCCTGCCTGTGAGTGCCTGAAACATTCTCCAAGCAAGGAAAGCACAGGTTTCTCACCCAGCAGGGGGAATGGAGACAGCTGTAGCAAAACAAAGAGTGTATGAATTCTAAATAAAATTGCTGAATTAAGTCTTAAAATTAGGATTCTTGGGTGCAGAGTACATGAGGTGTTCTGGAGAGGAAAACCTTCATCTGATCTCATGTCATAACACGCAGCTTAAATAAAAGGTAATGCAAATGAATGTGTAGTTCTGTGTGTGAAGAGGCAATAACCAGGGCAGTCCCACACAGCACAGGCAGCACACAGAAGAGCAGCGTCGTCTACTGTACAGCTCGGGGACATTGTGATGGAGTTCTCATGTATTAACACGGAAAGCATTCAAACGTCCTTCAGAGCTCTAGGTTGGTTAATTGGCATATGAACCTCTGAGCCTTACAGGGCACCTTGTGGGTAAAAATCTGGGGCAGTCATCAACTCACCTGGGCAGGTGAGTTTAGCCACTTCCAGAAAGATGAATTGAACACTCTACTTTATAACATCCGAAGGCATCCTTTGGACATGGTGAGAGAGTCAGGCAACTCCCTGGGGTCAGGAGAGAGGAGCAGACGGGGCCTTAGACACTATTGGCAGTGCTTAAGGAACTGCTTCTTCAGTCCGACTCTGGGGATATTTGAATAAGCTGCTTAAAAGAGCAGTTTATTTGATACCTTCCTCCGTCCTCTAAGAAACACCATAAATCAACAGCTAACCCACTACTAAAAGCAAAATAACACAGTAATGCTTCCCAAACTTTGATTTGCGATTCCTGTAGTTGTTAAAAGATTATTTTATTTTATATTATTTTATTTTATTTTTGAGATGGAGTCTTGCTTTATCATCCAGGCTGGAGTGCAGTGGTGCAATCTTGGCTCACTGCAACCTCTGCCTCCTGGATTTGAGGTTCTCCAGCATCAGCCTCCCGAGTAGCTGGGATTACAGGTCCCACCACCATGCCTGGCTAATTTTTGTATTTTTAGTAGAGACGGGATTTCACCTGTTGGCCAGGCTGGTCTTGAACTCCTGACCTCAGGTGATCTGGCCACGTGAGCCACCACAAGTATTTTGTGAATTATAATTATCCATTGTAATTTTCCAATACAATGGAAAGAGGATGTATGGGTTAGGATAGCACGTATGGGTAAAGAAGAGTGGGAAAGGCCAGGTGTGGAGGCTCATGCTTGTAATTCCAGCACTTTGGGAGGCCGAGGTGGGCGGATTACTTGGGGTCAGGAGTTCAAGATCAGCCTGGCCAGCATGGTGAAATACCATCTTTACTAAAATACAAAATTAGCCATGTGTGGTGGCGGGCGCCTGTAATCTCAGTTACTTGGGAGACTGAGGCATGAGAATCACTTGAATCTGGGAGGCAGAAGTAACAGTGAGCTGAGAGTGCACCACTGCACTCCAGCCTGGGTGATAGAGCAAGACTCAGTCTCAAAAAAAAAAAAAAAAAAAAAA
>NW_016841755.1:4060500-4079645 GCF_001698545.2 Rhinopithecus bieti | reverse complement strand
CTCCTGACCTCAGGTGATCTGGCCACGTGAGCCACCACAAGTATTTTGTGAATTATAATTATCCATTGTAATTTTCCAATACAATGGAAAGAGGATGTATGGGTTAGGATAGCACGTATGGGTAAAGAAGAGTGGGAAAGGCCAGGTGTGGAGGCTCATGCTTGTAATTCCAGCACTTTGGGAGGCCGAGGTGGGCGGATTACTTGGGGTCAGGAGTTCAAGATCAGCCTGGCCAGCATGGTGAAATACCATCTTTACTAAAAATACAAAAATTAGCCATGTGTGGTGGCGGGCGCCTGTAATCTCAGTTACTTGGGAGACTGAGGCATGAGAATCACTTGAATCTGGGAGGCAGAAGTAACAGTGAGCTGAGAGTGCACCACTGCACTCCAGCCTGGGTGATAGAGCAAGACTCAGTCTCAAAAAAAAAAAAAAAAAAAAAAAGAGTGGGAAAGAAATTGTTCTCCAGGCCGGGCGCGGTGGCTCAAGCCTGTAATCCCAGCACTTTGGGAGGCCGAGACGGGCGGATCACGAGGTCAGGAGATCGAGACCATCCTGGCTAACAAGGTGAACCCTCGTCTCTACTAAAAAATACAAAACTAGCCGGGCGAGGTGGCGGGCACCTGTAGTCCCAGCTACTCGGGAGGCTGAGGCAGGAGAATGGCGTGAACCCGGGAGGCGGAGCTTGCAGTGAGTTGAGATCCGGCCACAGCACTCCAGCCTGGGTGACAGAGCGAGACTCCGTCTCACAAAAAAAAAAGAAAAGAAAAGAAAAGAAATTGTTCTCCAGACCTCACTGGGGACTTACAAAGTCCTTCTTCATCTTAGAGATTCTGAGAGACCTTATAGTAGAGAGATCTTCTTAAGTTATTTAATCAGCATTACATGGGTGAAAAAGTCTTTTTTCCCCCCAGAAAACAGATGTCAACTTGCAAATCCATGTTTTCTGGACAGTATGGGAAACACCAGGGTAGAAGTGAATTATTGAGGAGCATATTTAAATCTCCTCTTTCTCCAGGGGCCTCACCGATCTGGAAGATCCCAGGGATTACCTGAAGGCAAGTGCAGGGGCCAGCAGAGTGGATGGCACAGGGAGTGCCCGTTTAATCCTCCTCTTGGGGCTGAGCACTGGGAACTTGGATATTACAGACTGGTGATCTTGAGAGGTGAGTTCAAAATGCTCGTCTTCAGGCCATGAAGATAACACTTAGCAAATTACTGCCATTACTCTGAAAGCATATTTCTTTACTCAGATCCCCACTGCAAGTCATAGTTATGGGCATAGATATTTAAATAATATTGTATCTATACTTTTTTTTTTCTAAACTGGCAACTCTGAAGACATTATACTTAGGAAGAAATGTGGATGACTATGGCTTAAGAAAAAAATTATGATACTTTAATAAAATTAAAGCTTTGACTTTTAAAGCCTCCTTTTAAAAGTACTTGGAAAAGATTTAAACTCATTTTTATTATAAGGTAAGATGCATATGGTATTTCTTTTCCTTGCTTTATTGCACTGGCTAGACCCATTAGTAAAATGTTGAATAAAATTTTTAGGAGCAGACACCCTAGCCTTCTTCTTGATCTTAGTACATTTTCGAAGTAAAATACTTTTATATAAAACATTCATGTTAGTTTTAAGATATAAGTTTTCTTTGTGGAAGAAAATGCCTATGAAATGTAAATAACACGTCAAGTAGTTAAAAAAACACACATTATTACAATATTGATGAGCCTAAAAAAATCACACTATGTGGAAGAAGCCAGGAATAAAATTCCACATATTATATGTTTTCATTCATATGAAATGTCTAGAAATAGCAATTCTACAGATGCTAACAGAGCAGCGTTGGCCTGGGACTCAGGGCGGGGAGTGGGGATTGACTGGTGATCAAGCATGCAGAATATTTTGGGAGGTGACCGAAACACTCTAAAATTGTGTTGTGATGGTTACACAGCTCTGCTAATTTACTAAAAATCATCAGGCTGCATACATAATGTTGACTATTATAGTATGTAAATTATAGATCAACAAAGCCGTTCAGAGTAAGCAATTTTTTAAAAAAGAAAAAAGCATATTTTTTTCTAAAAATTTGAATAATTGACCCAAAACTGAACATAAAATGATGAATAATTCTTTGGCCCTCCAATTTCTTCAGGGAGAGCTGGCGTAACACAAGCCCTGGAGAAGTTTAAACTTTGGTTATTTCAAAAATTGTCAGTTCCTCATATTGGGATTTAGACGCCTCTTTTGACTTCATGTTTGATCCTCGGCAAGATGCCTGGCTCATTCTTCGTCTTTTTACCACACTTAATTCTTCCTCTCATATTTATGTGCATCCTCAGAAGGTTTCCATTTTTTCTCCACTATACTGACTCACCTTTCTGGTATGAATTGGCAGGAAGTTTTCATTTTTGTGTTATACTTCCCATCACTAGGCAGAATAGTTATCCTGCTTCAGGTTCTAATTTCTTGGGAGTTCTGTTGGACTTGAGGATTTCTTTAGAAGTTCCTTGCTTAATTTGCAAATGGTTGGAGATTTTAAAAACATTTCATTTTTATTGATTTCTAATACAATTCTGTTATGAGCAAACTCTGTGTAACTTCAGTCCTTTTAAATTTATTGAGACTTGTTTTGTGGCACAGTATGTGGTCTACATTACGACTGTTCCATGTACACTGGAAAATAACGTGTATTTGCCATTGCTGCATGTAGATCCTATAAATTTCAGTTAGTCAAGTTGACAATGATGCCTTATATTGACTCTTTTGATTTCTTTTACTTCTTTTAACAATTACAAAGTGAATGATGTTATAATGTCCAACTATGAAAGCATTAGTTTCTCTCTTTAGTTCTATTTTGCTTCAAATATTTTGAATCTCTAATATCATATTATTATATCTTCTTAATGTATTTACCTTTTATATTCATATAATGAACTTCTTTATCCTGAGCTTCTCTTTTGCTGGATATTAATATAGCTATACTAGGTTGATTATATTCAGCGTTTATGTGATAATTTTCCCATATTTTTAGTCTTCACATTTCTTGTGTCTTTATGTTTAAAATATGCATCTAATAAATACTACATAGTTGACTTTGTTTTTTCAATCATTCTGAAAATCTCCTTCTTTCAGTAGAAGTGTTAAGCCCGTTAACATTTAATGTTTAACTATTGATATATAAATGTAACAACTTAAGTTTATACTTAAAGACTTGATATTTGTTCATTTTTTCCCCTCTACCCCTTGTTGTCTTTCTCCTACCATCTTTTTGGTTAATCAAGTACCTCCAAAATCTGCATTCAGTCTCTTTTATTAACTATGCTTTGAGCTATGCTTTTTTTTTGTTTTTTTTTTTTTGCTTTCTTTTCTCTCAGAAGAACCTTAATTTATCGTGGTCAACACAAAGTTAACATTATGCCACTGTATGTTTAATGTAAGAATCTTATAACAACTCCAAATTAATTGTACGAGTATTGTCCTATATTTAACTTTTACATTTGTTATAAAGCTCTGACTACATTGTTTTTGCCTTTGTTCATTTTAAACATTTTACATTTAAACAATTTTTCAAAGCAACAAATACATTAAAATATTTATTTTCTTTTTTATATTTTGAGACAAGATCTCGCTCTAACATTCATGCTGTAGTGCAGTGGCACAATCATGACTCACTGAAGCCTCGGCCTCCAGAGCACAGTGATCCTCCCACCTCAGCTTGCCCGAGTAGCTGGGAGTACAGGCATGTGCCACCAGACTCGGCTCATTTTTTTGGTTTTTTGTGGAGATGGAGTTTCACTGTGTTGTCCAGGCTGATTTCAAACTTCTAGCCTCAACCAATCCTCCTGCTTATATGCCTGTAAACCCCAAGCTCTGGAATTACAGGCATGTGCCACTAAGTCTGACCTAAAAGCATGTTAACATATTTACATCTTATGTATATATTCCTTTTAATTTTTAAAACACAGAAAATAATTAAGAAAATATTTCCACATGTTTACAACATCCATTTGTCTGCATTCATTCTTGTAGCTCCTTATTGCACCAGGACATCATTTTGACTCTGTGGGGGAGAATTTTCTACAGCCTTTCTCACACTGCAGGACTGCTGGCAACACATTTTCTAAGCCTTTCTTTATTTGAAAATGTCTTTATTTTGTATCAATTCTTCAGAGACATATATTTACTAGATATAATATTCTATGTTGGCAATTTTTTTTTTCAGTATCTGACAGAGGTTCAGCTCCATTTTCTGGTTTAAATTGTGTCTAATGAGAAAACTATTTTGTTATTAATTTTTTTTCCTCTGGCTACTTATAAGATTTTCCTTTCATCACTGACAGTTTTATCACAGCAGTTTGACCATGATGTACTTAAGTGGGGCTTTTGTTGTTGTATTTGTGGTTTTCTGGATATGTGAATTGATGTTTTTGGTTAAAGTAAGAACATTTTGTCCGATATTCATTCAAATACATATAGGTTTCCTGCCTTATTCTCTCTTTCTCTCTTTTCTTTTCTTCTAGAACTCAAATTACTTTTATGTTTGCCTATCTGAGAGTGGCCCACTGATCATTAGGTTCGGGGTTTTTGTTGTAATTTGTTTATTTTGCTTTAATTTGTTTTTCTACCTATGACTAGATTGAATTATTTTTACTGATCTGTCTTCAAGTTCACTGATTTTTTTTTATTCTGCTGTGTTCTGTATTCTATCCACCTCACCTAAAAAATTTTTTATTTTAGGTGTTGTATTTTAAATATAGGGAATTTCCCTTTTAATTTCTATTTTTTTTACAGCTTTCATATCTCTCTTGAAATTCTTCATCATTACAACTATCTTATCTATTTTATGCATTTGTCACATAGATTCTTCAACATACATAGAATTATTTTAAAGTTGTTATCTGCTAATCCGCAAATCTGGATAACTTGTAGGTCTGTTAATATCGGTTGTTTTTCCCTTGAATTTCACATTACTATTTAATTGGGTATGTAGTATTTTTACTTTTTTTTTTTTTTTACTGTGTACTGGGCATTGTTAATGATGCAGCATGGGTATTCTGGATCCTGTTACCTTTCTCTAAAAATTGTTGAGTTAATTTTCTAGCAGTGAATTGAGTTACCAGTGGATCACCAACATTTAGCGAATGGGTGTGCTTTGCAGTTTGTTTGAGTAGGTCTGTTTTGGATTGGCCTTAGTGCTGACACATAGATCTTGGTCCCAGAGCAAGTTCCTTACACGTGAGGCATAACTCTCTTTGCGGCCTAATGGGAGGCTTACGTTTACATGGGTTGGCAGCACTCACCGCTGACTCCCAGTGTCAGGGAGCTCCTGAAAGATCTCTCCTCAGATCTGTGAGTCTCCCAGCTGACGTTTTTAACACGAGATACTTAAAGTTTTACCCCCGGCATGTACAGTTAAGGAGTCAGCAGTAATCTGAGGAATATTTCCACCCAGATTTTGAGGCTGGCCTGTCTGTAGCTCTCCTTTTTTTCTGGAATTTTTCCTTTCAATTTTCTGACATCCCCCAAATACAACTTCCAGCTTCTGGACCCTGATGGACTGCTGCCTTCTGCCTGACCTCTCTCCCTTATGACCTGAAAAAGCTGGGAAGTGCCTTCATGGGAAAAAAGAGGAAAATTTGAATCACTTTTCTGTGGTTCTCCTTTGTCATTGCAAAAATTATTTTCAGTTATGCTGATTTTGGAAACTCTTCCGTGCCATAAAAAAATTATTTTTTAATATTTGTCCAGAGTTTATACTTGTGATTGTCAGGGGAGTTAATCTGATAGAATCTACTTTGTCACTACTGGGAGCTGAAGTCTCCAGCGTTAGCTTTAGTATTTCAAGAATCACATGCAGTTTCGCAGCGTGCTTTGGGAAGGAAGGATAATGCCTACACTCCCAGGTCTGCAGGCTTTCATCGCACTAGGTCTACACTCCCAGGGTCTGCAGGCTTTCATCGCACTAGGTCTACACTCCCAGGGTCTGCAGGCTTTCATCGCACTAGGTCTACACTCCCAGGTCTGCAGGCTTTCATCGCATTAGGTCTACACCTCCCTCCGCATCTAGCACATTACCTCATCGGTGGAGCTTCTTGGCTGCATTAGGCTTTTGTGCTGACCCCCTTTCTATTATGTCAGTACGCATTAGAGCTTGGGCGCATAAATGCACAAAATGCTGATGGAAAAATGTTTAGGGTATGTGGCCTTGGATTTTATATGTATTTTAGCTAATATTTTCTATAAAAATTGAGGTGAAAAATCTTTAGAGTTTAGATGTGTCTGAGGATGTTGTTTGTGTGTGTATGTGTCTTGCCAAGTTTTCCTTTGCTGTATCATTCATTTAAAAATTTTCCCAAGATTTATAATTAGATACTGAATAAAATTCAAGTAAGTTTTTTTCAATCATAATACCACCACAGCTCTATGAGGTAATCATAAGTGCTCCCATTGAAGGGATTAATGCATTGAGGCTTAGAAAGATTATGTAATTCACCAGGTTTACAAGGTAAGTTCTGAAAATGAGAATTAAAATGCTTGCAGTCTCACTCCAGAGCCTGACGTCTGAGTCATCAGTCAACATTTTCATTCCTTCTGCTTAAATCTATTCCCACATTCAGCTGTTCAAAGCCCAGCTATCCATTAAAACCACTTCAAATGCTGCTTCATTTCCTCTTCTAATCACTCAGTCAGTAGCAACCTCTGTCTTCTGAAACTTTACAGCAGTTTTTGCACCTATTGTCAGTTGTATTACTCAAGTGTGTATTTGATCATAGAAATTGTTAGTGTGGAATAAAGCTTTAAAATAAACCATGGGATAATGTAAGGAAAAGACTTTCTAAAAGCTTTTGCCAGTGAAAGCTTCCCTCCCTGCTCTGAGAAATTGCTGGAGCAAGGGGTGACATTTATCCAGTGCCCTTCTGTGTGAAAGAATCTGTTCTGCTGATATAGCCAGCAGCCACCCTATGTGGAAACTTAAATTAACAAAACGACACACAAAAGCAAAACTTCTCTGGTGATGATTTAGACCCACTTGGGAAATTATCTGCGGACCCCTCCCCCGCCTTCCTATTTTCTCCAGGGTGGCCACGGAGACCTTGTTGGGAAGCATTGAGGTTCGGGGGAAACAACTGAAATTTAAGTTTTTCTTATGTGAAGACCTAAGACATACTCCAGCCAGTGTCCCGACTTAATCAGTTAGATTCTGACAACAGACACCAACTAAGATGCACATGGACCTGAGATTGTCACCAGAATGCCAATACGTTACTTTATACAGAGAACCATGTCCACCTTGAGGACTGGAAATCTACAAAGTGCAATGGGTGGCACCCTCTCTGCTTAGGGGTCACATGCTCTTCACGGCTGCGCCTCTACCGTTCCTTACGCTTATGGCTAACTGCACCACCACTTAGGGTGACATATTTCTTTCTGTGGGTTATTAATATATCCAATAAAGCTAAATCTAAGGGCAATCAAATCAATTCATTCTCTTTTAGGTGTATTTGATTTTTCATTTAATTATTGAAATAAAACTATTACACTGTTTTACAGATGATAACTTTTATTTTCCTTGCCAAATTTCATATTCCTTGAAGACAAAAGCGTTTTAAAATTTATTCATTATACATTATTCAACTTGTATGAAGAGATACAATAAATAATAAGATGATGAAAAATATTATATTCATAATTGTTTAAAACATGATTTTGTGGAGAGAGATGTGTTCTGAACAAATGCAGAGAAAAAACTTCATACTATGGAACAGAAAGAAATCAGGAATAAGTGAGTGATTTTGCTTGAGTGATTTTGTTCTCAACAGCATCACAGAGGTAGTTTCTGAATTGGGACTAGCAAGATGAGTAGAATATTCTGGACAAAGAAGAAGGGTGAGGTGTCTATTCCAAACAGCTCTTTGCTGTTTTACCTAGGTTTCCCCGACTAGTCCAACCCACCTACGACTGAGGAAGGCAGCAGAAGTTACTGGTAGAGGAAACAGCTGTGAGCAGGACTGGATGGAGCTGGCCTTGCAGACCACGGAAGGGCTGAGGCACCTTGGGGAGCTTTCTGTGTGTCCTTCCTTGTTGTTCATATCAGCGTCCTGCTCTCCCCTCACAGGCTAGTGTGGTGGCAGAGGAGGAGAAAACGAAGGTGTGAGGGACTCTTCACATCTTCACAACCGTGGGGAAAAAGACCTGCTGTCTTCTGGCTCCCTCGGCTTTCTTAAAGTAATGCTGTTATTGGCTGAATTGCCTTCCGTCAAATTCATCTCCTAAAGTTTTAACCTTCAGGACCTCAGATTGCGACCGTCTGTCAAGATAGGGCCGTTAAAGAGATGATTACAGTAACATGAGGTGGTTACATTGGGCCCTAATTCAATAGGACTGGTGTCCTCATAAGAAGCGAATGGGACACAGACACACACAGGGGACAGCCAAGTGAGGACACAGGGAGAAGACGGCGTCTACAAGCCAAGGAGAGAGGCCTCACCAGACACCAATCCTGATGGCACTTGGATCTTGGACTTTCACGCTCCAGAATCATGAGGAATTAAATATGTGCTGCTGAAGCCACACTGGCTGTGGTGCTTTGCCATGGTAGCCCTGGCTAAGGAGAAGAGTAGCTTCCCTGAGCTTCAGCTGGGCACATGGTGACCTCCTCCCTCCCATAGGGTGGCTGGAAGATGGCTAATATGGCTACTAGTGGCCATACAGAAGACAGCTGAAGTGATGTAGGAACTATGAGGTCATCTCATAGACACACCTGCTGCTGGGAAGTCAAGGCTGCACACAGCTGCTTTGAACAGAGGTGGACGCTGCACAAGGCTGGTGGAGCTGACTACAGGCTGGGCTTCCAGGTAGCTTAAAGAGGAATGTCCTGCTGCCCTTCCTTCAATGATTGAGTGATGGAAGAACAGGCTTCTGCCTCATGCCACCATGTTTGGGGTTCCCTAACCAACTGCAGTAGTTTCCACCCATCTCCCTTAGTAGGGACAGGTGAGTAGCTTTCACAAGTTTTCCATGGCTACAGAGAAACATCATTTTACATCGTCTCACAGTACAAAAATTCAAGCTCAAAAAATCTGCACTTTTTTGCTACTAGAATGGTCTTTCTTTGCCTTCTGCTTTTTTTAGGGATGGGATCTCACTCTGTCACCCAGGCTCAAGTGCTGTGGTGCAAACATGGCTGTCTGCAGCCTAAAACTCTAGGACTCAAGCAATCCTCTTGTCTTAGTCTCCCAAGCAGCTAGTACGACAGGCATGCACCACCATACCTGGCTAATTTTTTCTTCCTCTTTTTATTGTAGAGATGGGATCTCACTATGTTGCCCAGCCTGCTCTCCAACTCCCAGCTTCAAGCAATTCTTCCACCTTGGCCTCTCAAAGGCTGCGATTCCTGGGATTCACCATCATGCTTGGCCATGCTTTGCTTTTCTCATTTTGTTTTAGGTCACAGTACTAGTACCTGAATCCAGGCTTACTGTAAAATCTAAAATTTATAGAGCCCAAACTGAAAATCACCCCCCAAGTCAAATTCAGCTCTCCTCCCTAATAACTTTATCATGTTTGAATCCCTGTCCTTCCATAATTTAATATAAAAATGATAGAAATTCAAATATCTCACTTGCTTATGTTTGCAAAAATGAAATTACACACAGAGCTTTTGAGTTTCTTTTCTAAACAATCAGTGTGGATCGGGGAGCTTTCCATGTGGGTAAGCAGAGCTACCTCACTCTTATTAGAACCTCATCATGTATTTGCTACCCCCTATGGAGGGACATTAAGACTTATTTTAATTTTCCTACGACTATAACCGCACCGTGGTCACTCACAGTTAGAGATCTGTGTGTGCCTGCCAGACCTGAAACGTGAAACGTGGCTGGATTCCCAACAATTGCTGGGTTACTTGAAGAGCATGGAGGATCCCACGAGAAATGACGCTGGAGCTGCTTCGAGGGCTCACTGCTCTTCTCTGTGTCTTAGTCCCTTTGTGCTGCGGCAACAAAATACCAGAGACTGGGTAATTTATAGAACAGATTTGCCAAATCTTTAAATTCTGCTTTTTTTAAAAAAAATTTGTAAATGTCATCTTTACAGAGTTTCCCTCTTCTTGCATGTTATGAATTTCACTATAATCAGTTTAGAGAAGCCACACAGCATCCCAAATGCTGCCCAGGGATCCTTCTGCCAAACATCCCAGTTCATCACTCTTACTTTCTGCTTTCCAAAGAGATCTAGGACACAGATATAACTCAGCCAAGTTATTTGCCACTTTGAAAGAAGGATGGATTTCCCCCCAGTGTCCAATAATATATTCTTCATTTCTGCCTGAGACCTCATCAGAATGACTTTTTCTATCCTATTTCTGCCAACATTCTGGTAAGTAGTCTCTAGGATGAACCAGACCTTCCCTACAGCTCCCTCCTCCTCCTCCTCCTCCTCCGCCTTTTTCTTTTGAGACAAAGTCTCACTCTGTTGCCCAGGCTGAAGTGTGGTGGTGTGATGTTGGCTCACTACAACCTCTGCCTCCCAGGTTGGAGCCATTCTCCTGCCTTAGCCTCCCCAGTAGCTGGGACTACTGCCACACATCACCAGGTCCAGCTAATTTTTGAATTTTTAGTAAAGATGGGGCTTCATCATGTTGGCCAGGCGGGTCTTGAACTCCTGACCTCAGGTGATCTGCCCACCTCAACCTCCCAAAGTGCTGGGATTGCAGGCATGACCACTGTGCCCGGCCACTCTCTCCTTTTTCTGAGCCAGCATTACAATTGACTTTATGTTCACAGCAATATAGATTTTTCCAGCATTTACTGCAAAACTGTTCTAGCCTCCCCTGTTACCCACTTCCAAAGCTGCCTCCACACTTTTAGATTTTTGTTAGAGGGATACCCCATTCCTCTGGTGTCAGTTTCTGCCTTTGTCTACGCTGCTCTAACAGAATACCTGAGACTGGAAAATTAATAAAGAGCAGTTCTGGAGGCTGGGAAGTCCAAGATCCAGGCACCAACACCTGGTGTCTGGGGAGGATCCCTTGCTGAGTCCTCATCTGGCAGAAAGCAGAAGGCAAGTGAGCCTAACAGGGCAGGGCCTTAATCCCGATCATGAAGGAGAAACCTTCATGGCACAATCACCTGTCAAAGGCCACATCTCTGAATCCTGTCACATTGGCAATGTCTGAATTTTGGAGGCACCATCTTTCAACAATAGCACTTGGATTATTGGTTTGTTCGTCTTTGTTTCTTAGCTTTATATAATTTCTAACTAAAAAGTTAAGTGGGTTAAGTGGTTCTTCACTACCTTTAAATGTATTATATATTTAGCCCTCTAGAATTTTTGAAATGTGCTTAGGCAGTAGAATGCCCAACGACTACAAATTTCCAGGGATTCATGGACTCCCTGCAGGCCTTTAAAGGAACCCCAGATATTCACAAGTGTCTTGGGCCAAGTGTTGAGAACTTTTCCTCCAATACTTGCTCTATTACTTCCACCAAAAATTAATAAATATATTCTTAATCTACTTTTTCATTTATAGTCACGTGGATTCTGGGATCACAACCATGAAAACTAAACACTTCTTACTTCATATTCATGAACAATTCTCCTGAATATGAACAAAAATTGAACATATGGACATCGGGGGTTAAGTTTAACAAGTTGGAAACTCATCTGCTTCTTCAGATAGAAAATTTATTCACTTGGCACTGAGCAATAACAGCTATGAACATAGTGTGTAAATATTTTATGAATAAAACTCACTAGTTGCAGGAACGCATGAAGCAGATGCTTAATTTATGCAATGACAGCTCCTGTCTGTGTCACAGGTTGGCTCACTTGTGTGTATACATTCAGTTTCAAACACAACCTTCTAAGAATCATGCACTAAAGCTTAACTAAGCTGCTCTCTTAAGCATGCATAATATGCCTAAGTATTGCTAATTCAGCAGTGAAAAATAAATTACACTTTTAAGCCAAACAATTAACACTCAACTTTAAATGCTGCTTGCTAGAGCAGGGAGATAGAAAGAGACTGTTCTGATATTCACATTTCCTGTTGAATTCATCAATTGGAATTGTATTAATATTTTCCCATAAATCTCTGAAACCATTTTATTAGTTAACTCTTCCATGATTGATATAAATTAAAGAATGGTTTATGAGCTTCATGACTCAGAAGCCATTCCTTAAGGGCCTGTGAGTACCTCGGCACCAAGCAAAATGTATCACCATGGAACCACAGTCACTAACGGTCCACAGGTAATTCCACTGTGAGGAGGGTTGAGAAGTCCCTGCCTGACCCTTGTCTGATTGAGACCATGCTTTTTAACACCAACTCACAAAGCCTTCAGTGATACAGGTCTCTGCCTATGTCCCCATTTCCTCTCTGTCTTACACGTCTCTGCAATGCTCTAGCCAGAGTGACCCTCTTGCCCTTCTCCCCACATCCTGGTGTGAGGCCTGCTTCCTGTGCCTCTGTCCTGACTCACAAGGTCCCAGACTCATTCCAGCATCTTCTCTCGGAGGCTGTCTCCTTTCCTGGTGTGCCCCACTCCCTAGAGCAGCACTCCGCAGAGAGGAGGCTCTTCCTGTTTGCTGAAAATGAATGCATGGATGCATGAATATGTGCGTCAGTTTTCACCACAATCTGAAGCTGCTCACATTTATTTGTGATTACCATGACTCTAAGCTTATAAGCAATAACGTAAGTCAACACCCAGGTGGAAGTATCAAGGAATGAAAATCATACACTGGTTGATATTTGCTGTAAATAAATAGTCCTGTTTTCAGACTTGTCCTGTAGTGTGTAGAATTGGGTCCAGGCAGGCATGTAGGCAGCTCCCTGTGTAGCAACCCCAAATCCTCACTCTGTGTGGGGAATCTGCACAGAGGACCGACTGGAGGAACTGATGGTGCCCTTGGCTGCGAGGGTTCCTCCTGCACAGCTTTGTGGGAGGCATGGGCATTGGCCAGGCCACCCCCACTCCTGCTCTCCTCTCCCTCACTGCCAATTACCCCAAGCTCCATCTGCCTTCCCAACCCTCCAGACTCCCGCATGAGTCACAGATTAAAAATGAGTTTTGGAAGTGATATAAATACACATCTGGAAAGTCATACTTCCTGGGCACTCAGGCAATGTTACTGCACGTGTGCGGCAGGCCGCTGTGTCATGGTATTAGCATGAAAACACCATGGGTTCCAATTGTCCTGGTGTCAGGCACTCAAAGTCACTTACCGAGCACTTTCTGTGTGCCAGGAACTGTGCTGGCCCTGTACCCATGTCCTCCCATCTACCACTGCTCAAACCTGCTAAGAGCCTGGGAGGGCGTGTCCGAAAAGCTGGTAATATTTCATTTCAAATTTCAGGTTTCAAACTTCATCACCAAGAACCGTTATATCCAATTTGATTTAAATTAGGTAGAGTTAGATGACAGTTCTGTTTTCCCAGATAACACCTCAGAAACCTGTCATCTGGGATGACTGATGCAGTTACCTTTCTCTCCAGAGGTCGTGAGGGAGCCGTGAGCTGGATGAACAAGAGAGGGGGCACGTTCTCCCCGGAGGAGCCTCCTTCCTTACCAGGAGACCGGCAAAGCTCTTCAGCGAGCATCCTTCCCTGATGCATGATCCATGATCACTGTGAGATTAGCAGCACTTAGCAAACACAAGCTAGAATTTCAGGCACTTTCTTCATTGCCTCCACCATTCCTATGACTAACAGAAGCCCTGCCAGGTGGGGGTTCCATCGTCGTCATCATTTTAAACATGGGGTGCCTGAGACCACAGGAACTTGTGGTGATGCATCCCCTTCAGACACAGACGGGAACTGTGGTCACTGGTCCTCAGGTTCACCCCTCTCCCATCCGTCCTCTTCTGTATCGGTGGAAGTGCACTAGAAAGGATCTGCTATTGGATTTTGTATAAAATTTTCTTAGTGTTAAATTGGCTGCAATGTTGTAATTTCTTTTTTTTTTTAATGAATGAATTTATTCATTCAGACTTTCAAAAAATACTTCTCTGGGGTCTAGTCTGTGCTGAGTTCTGCACCACGCAGTGGGGACATCGCTGAATGGTTACTGAGCACATTCTTTGCGGTTCTTCTCCTTGGCCCGCCTGGCTCCATTCCTGTCTCTGCTTGGAGCCCTGGAGGCTGACCCTACCCTCTGCGTCCCCCCGCCGACCACTTGTCCCTGTCTTCTGGTTGAGTCTGGTTGAGTCCGGTCTGTGGAGGCCTCTGGTAGGAGACCAAAGAGCAAAAGGAAACGGAGCTTCACCTCTTGGGCCACAGCTGGGCCACAACTGGGCCACAGCTGGACCCCTCCACAACCATGGTTCTCGCCCAGTGGCCCCTCTTCCCAGTCTGCAGTGGCACCATCTCCTCCCCTTGCTCCTCCCACTTGCTATTTCTGGGCATCAAGAATGGTACCTTTATTAAATGATCTTCATTTGCACCGTCTTGGGTGAATTGCGTAACGAGTAACACCAGGGGTTGGAGCAGGATGGGTAGAGATGTAGAGCATGTGCCCTGAAAGGCGACTGTCAGCCCATCTCAAGTGCAGCACAGCCAGTCTTTGAAGAGTCAAGATGATCTTTACCTTTCACAGGGAGAAGGAGGAGCCACTTATGAAAGTATGACCCTATTTCCAGTTTCAAGAATACAGAAGTGTGCCCTAAATCTAGCTTTTGCTTTGAAATGCAATACGCTTAGAAAGTCAGACACAGGTGCGAATGTAAAGTTTTACTGATTTTACTTCAAGCATTGGTTTTGAATCATCATTTTTTTAAAAGAAAAAAATTAGATACCAAAAGATAAATGGAAGTCTAAATTATTGATTTGCTAAATATCTTACTTGCTGAAGGCTTTAACTCCTGTTGATATTTTATCCAGAGCATTAAATATGTTATGTCTGCTCCTTGTTATTTTCCTTTGCCTCTTTTACCTAAAAGAACGGCACTAGACATCACCAGGACACATAGAAAAACAGAAATTTATGTAAATATCAAATCAGAAATCTTCGAATGGAAACAAATCTGAGATTTCTAATAGCATGCTAGAAAACTGTAGGAACAGGCACACGTTTTACTGGATTCTTGAGCCAACTAAAGCCTCTTTACTGCCCTTTCCCTGGAAACAGGACTTCAATCATCAACCTCAGAGGCCAGTGCTGTACAACACTGCTTGTATTGAAGCAGAAATGAAATTTCCACAAAGGGTAGCTAATAATAATGATAATAAAGTGATTCTAAACATCAAGTATTTGACTTAGTAACATTATTTTCCCCGTTGGACATTAAATTGCACGTTTTCCATACATATTTATGTAATCCTTAAAATAAATTTATTATATTTTAAACCTGAAGAAAATGAATGTTTGAGGGGATCAGTGACTATACCAAGGTATTAGGGCTTGTGAATGGATTTTAAGTCCAGCTGTGTCTGAATCAGGGGCCCTGTTCTTAACCCGTCTTTACATTCACTCCTAACTCACCTTCGATGAGAACTGTGTCACCGCAGCGTTTAGAGGAGGACATGGGTGGAACACCAAGTCCATGGACTACTTATTAGCTAGCTGTGTCTTGGTTCTTCTAAAAATCTTTCCCTGACTATAAAATAGGATGACAATATCCACCACATTGAGGCTTAAGAAGATTAAGAGATATTCTTAAAATATGTGATAACACATGTATACACGAGGTACGATGCCTAGCATTCAGTAGCCATGCGATAAATGCCTATCCTCTTTCTGTCTTATTCTAAGTAAACGAGAGTGTAATAGCTACGCTTTCTCTCCTTACTTTAGGATTTCACAGCTTGTGTTTGTTCCAAATAACATCTCCGTGCCCCTTTCAACAAAGGCCTGGAATAACCCTTTCAAGGACTGAATTTACTCCAGCCGATTTTCACTAATTTGGTCCCCAGTTAAACATACTGAGAGAGCAGAAATTCTAATGTGTTGTAACATTTATTCCTTTTCCTACTCTCAGATAAATAGATTAGCATTGTTAGTATTAGGTTTGCAAAGATATGCCCAATGGGCATGCCCAAGAAGGTTTGTGTTTTGTTTTTCTGTTCGTGTGTGAGAGAGAAGAAAATAAGAGAGAGAGAGAGAAGAGAGAGAGAGAGAGAGAGAGAGAGAGAGAGAGAGAGAGAGAGATAACAGACAACTAATGTTAAAATAAAGAAGGTATAAACCAGAGTAATAAGTAAACATCTCTTTTACTCTTTTTATGTAAAAGGCTACATTCCTTCATAATAAATACAGACAAAGATGTGTTATTTGCACATTGTTTTCTTGTGTTTTGTTGTTTTCCTAGAATAGTGTCAGTTAGGTCTTCCAAGCCTTTCCCTCGCTCTTCCTTGGACACCTGCAGTGACGTGCGTTTTGAGAAAGCAGGTGATTTGTGTCAGGGTCACTTAAAGAATAAAATTCCAAGTTTCCTAGCCTGCCCTACTAGGTCTTTAATAATCATAATGATTATAAAAATGCATGATAGGTTGCGATAGGAGGTACCTGCTGCTGTTAATCTCCTTGCTAGGACCAGGCTGTTGAGCCTGGGAGGTCCGTCGTTCCGCAGTCTCCCCGCACCCTGCCTGCCTGGCTCCAAAGACCCTCCTGTCTGTAGCATACTCACCTGGGTCCCTCTCACCTTCCAGTCTCGTTCCCCAACCATCCCTTTCTGTCTTATGATTGAGCACACGTTGAGAACGTTGCACAGGACAGGTAGGTCTCCTTCTGCTGAGTCCTGCTGGCCCCATCAGCCCTCACAGAGCCTTCCAGCCTGCATGCCACACCCCAATACCATTGCTGTCCCAGCACACAGAGCTGGTCGCCCCCTTCTCTGCACGCGTTTCATGGCCTGGTGATGCCCCGTTTTCACTCTGTCTATGTAATACTGCTTGCTTGCCCTCTGTCAATCAAAGAGGTCTTCAGGTCATGTCCATGGATTTTTAAACATTGTTATTTTCTCAGAACCCAACACAATTCCTGACACATAAAATGCTTTCAATAAGAGTTTACTACGCTTACAGTTTCAAAAGCATTTCAATGTGCTATCACGGAAGCACTGTCTTCTATGAATACACAGTATCACGATGTTTACAGAGGAAGGAAAGTTTCAATTCTCTCAGCCCTGTCTCCTTGAGGAGGCGATTTTGCATATATTCTTGAAACTCAAACACACACACACAAGCAGACATGTTTTGTTTCATTAACAGATTATAAAACATGGCTAACATTACATAGAAATATTTTTGAAAATAATAAAAAGGGAAAATTCTCCCATTTTAGTGTCTAATTGTTCATGAAATAAATGACAAAATGAAAATCCAGAAACAAATTTGAGTCTCCTTAGATTATATTATACAAATAAATAAGCACATAAGAATGTGTGCGTGTTTCCACACACAATTATGTATGACCTGAACAAAAAGAGTGGTGAAGTCGAAAATGTCTGTCTCAAAGCAAAACAACACTGGAGACGTCCAATCTTTAAATAACAATCGATTTTTATATTTTTAAAAAATCCTGCTTCTGGTAGGACTTTAATCCCAGAAGTAGGATGTGAATATAGGAAATCAAGGGTTCACACCCTTTTTTTAAGATTGGTAAGTAGAATCTTTGCTCACATTTTTGAATTACACATGATTGGCCTCCCTTTTCTATGGGTTGTACATTTGTAGATTCAACCAACTGCAAGAGAAAATATTCAGGACAAAAAGGATGCTTGCATCTGTACCGAACATGTACAGACTTTTCCCTGCATTATTTCCTTAGCAATAGAGCACAGCAACTATTCATATTGTATCAGGTGTGATAAGTAATCTAGAGATGACTTAAAGTACACAGGAAGGTGTGCATAGCTTGTATGCAAACACTACACCATTTTATATCAGGGACTTCCGCATTCAAGATGTCCTGGAACCAGTCCCCCCTGATACTGAGAGATGACTGTGTGTACAAAAAAGGAATGAAACTGGCAAGATAAAAGAAACAGTTCACTAAACCCCTGTTTTAAGTTCTCATTTCGAATATACAAAAGTGTTTCTAAACCCAGGTTTGCATAAGCCTTATCTATTACTGATACGAATTATTATTTTATTTCAAATTTTCTTTCTATGTTTTGGGAACCACTATCCCCTCCAGGCACACCCTAATCATATCACTGCAACGGGAAGGAAAATAGCGTTGCCAAGGCTGCCAGGCTCATGTAAGAGACGTAAGAGATCTGGCATTGTAAGTTCAGGGTTCTCAGTGGTTTTGAGACCTGCGCTGTGGTCTGCCTTGAGTGTCCTCGCAGGCGTCGTAAGCATGTGGTGAGATGTACCAGCTCTCCAGGACGCTCCAAGGTCAGACACAGGCTCCTAGCTGCAAACAGGACTGAGCATGATCCTTTCTATGCCAGGTTGCAGGTAAAATACCCACTCCAGATCTGGACACTGCTTAGAAAACTCCACCTTCTTGCACACTCTTCAAATGTGTAGACCATAGATTTGGTAAACAAATATGTTTATTCTGAATGCAGACAGAAGGATAGTCATGAAACAGTATGCTATGGAGTTGTAAAAAAAGAAAGTCCCCAGCAAAATAAAATTTAAAAAAAGCTTTCTATCTTGCTAGGCCGTCCCCTTCCTGGGTCTTTGCCTGGAGAGCAGCTGTTCTGAGGACTGGTCCGTTTTTCTACACTTGTTGGCACTTCTGGATTGCTGGCTTCTTCACCTCCAAGCCTGGGATATATGAGACAGAAGGGAAGTCCAGGGAACTCCCTCCCATGTCATTTCCTGGTTGAAGTCCCTGGACAGTCTGCCTCTTCTGTCCACCTTCAGAGTCTTATGTGTGTTTAATCTATGACATCCAGAGTTCTGAGGTGTACTTCATGGAAAGAATAGGGAAGAAAATGTCTACTCCATCTCTCTGGAATCAGCATCTCTGTACATTTGTTTTTAAAATCATAGACTGGAAGAACGTAATCCATATATCCCAAAGAGCTAAATTCCTCTAAAGAACTTGGCATTGTCCCATTCATGGTGGAGAGGACAAACTGGAGCGCAGACGTACAGCCACACATGAGGAATCCTTTCTGGAAATGCATCCCTAGGCAATTCCACTGCATGAACATCCTCAAATGCACTCTTACCAACCTA
>NW_016841755.1:4050500-4055500 GCF_001698545.2 Rhinopithecus bieti | reverse complement strand
AAAAAAAAGAAAAGAAAAGAAAACACCCATAGTTTTCCTACGACCTCACTGACTGCTTATTTCGACACTTTTTGCATGATTTTCTTGCATTTTCTAAGCTTGGCACTCAGGTCCCAGCCTCCCCTTCCCCCATGTACTCTCCTTCCTTCAGAAGAAAGATGCTGCCCTGTAATTGTGCATCCAGCCTGACCTCTCACCTGGGCTCCAAACTCCAATGACCAACTTCCTGTTCCACAGATGCACCTGGATTCTTAATGTGCCCCTCAAACAGAATGTGTTCTAAAAGGACCATTTCCACCCCTGTCTGGATCAATTCCTCCCCAGTGTCCCTGTCTCCCAAAAGGGCAACACCTGCCAGGCAACTCATGTACCTGAAATCTGAGGTTCATCACAGGACCCCAGTCAGCTTTTATACCGGTAACCTCAGGTCCATCACAGGCTCCTGCACTCTCTTCCTGGCCCCCTGCTTCTGTGGCAAGTGCCCTAGGAAGGAAGCGCATCTAAGACATCCAGTTCCTCCCTGCCACGGAGTTGAGACCCACCTCTGCCAGCAGCTGCCCCTGCTGGTCTCCTGCTCCTGCCCTGGGATGCCCACTCCAGCACTGATTTTCCCCACAACAGAAAAGGGAATAAGATAAATATAGAAACCAGATCATCTTATTTCTCTGCTCAAAATACCCTAGTGGTAGTCCATTCTTCACAAAATAAAATTTATACCTTTTTGGTATTCTGAGTCAATGGCAGATGAGGCAGCATAGTTTTTTAATATCCCTGAATCCATTAATAAACAACAAGTAGAGCAACGAGGAGCATCAAGATAGTGAAAGCAAAGGCCTGTGAACATTGTCTATGATAAAGCTCAGTGGAGTGTGACTCTATAAACTCTGGCCTAAAGGAGTGTAGAAAATCACAACTACCACATCGGTGTGAGATCCTGGACTCTGCCTGGGGAAGTAGAGGACATGACTAAGCATCCCACAGGCCACATGAGCTGAGAAAAACTCGCTGGGAGTCACAGGGGCCAATTTTCTCCACAGATGAAATGGGAAGAGATTTGCTCCCTGCAATAGAAGGTGAGTGGAAGGACCTGCAGGAAAGTTAGTAGAAACCAGGAGAGTCAGACTTTATGAACTTTTAAAACTTACCAATCAAATAACCTCTGGTACAAAACGTTATGCTGGGAATAAGTGTTTAGGCAAGAATACACATTTAGTGGGACAAGAAAAATGAAACAAACAAACAAAAAAAAAAAAAAAAAAAAAGGAAAGGTCTAGAGAAAAAATTGAGAGGAAAGCCAAGAGCTCTCAGAAAGTAATGACCACACTTTCAAATGACACATGCCAACAATAGGCAGGGCACTCTCTGGAGTTAAAAAAAAAAAAAAAGATATCCTGGTCCACACCTTTTCTAAAAGTTCAGACAACGTAATTTCACAAGAAAAGCACAAGAAGAAAGTACTGAAGTTAAATCCCATGCTAAGTTATTATTTTTAAAAATATACGAAATAACATTTCTACTGATAAACAACTATAATGTCAGAAAAATGTGCCAAAGACGTTCATGAAAATATAACCAGCTATTTTAAAATAAAACACTAAGAAAATAATGCAAGCTATGAAAAAATAACATATACTAGAATTGTAAAAAATGCAGAATTTAGGAGATATAGCTTGAAAGAATTATAATGAAAAGAAGCATCAGTTGAGAATTGAATACTGAACTAGAATGAACACAAGGGCAAATAAGCAGAATAAATGATGTCTTTCAAGAATAGAGAATGAAAATGAGCAAAATCAGGGACCAATGAAGAAGGAGATAAAAAGGATAAAAGAAAGAAAAAGGCCATTATTAAAGAAAGGGGAAAAGAAGATCCAACATATGTATTACAGGAGTCCTTAAAAAAAGAAATTAAAGCAAATAATCAACAAATACTAAAATCTATTAAGCAAGAAAACTCTCCTGAAAAACCATCTATTTTTAAAAATCTGAAAGTACATATTGGCAGAGTATATAATCTATCCGAAAATATGAATGCAGAATGCCTAATACCAAGACACAGTCTTGTTAAAGAAAAAGAAACCATTTGTGAATCTAAGCCCCCAAACCAAGTAAATTTTAACAGGGAAAAAACTGCCACAAAATTCTTAACAGCAAGACTTAGGCTGCAAAAATAAATGGAGAACCACAGTTAAGACAACCAAAGAAAGAGAATGTGAACCCAGCATTATCATCCATTCAAATTTGCTTTTGACTATGAGGATCACAGACAAATGCTAATCAACGTACAAACACTCAGGAATATTTCTTCCATAATTCCTCTCTGGAAAATATTCTGGATAATGAGCATCACATTACCAAAGGAATTAATGCTACTGCTGGTGTAAACCTTAAATATGTAGCTACCTATGGCAGTGAGACAGCATGAGAGGGAAAAAGAATAGAGAACATGACAGCTATGGCTTTGACAATGTGGATGTAGCACAACTATAAAATGGGAGTGAGTATATGCTACATCATACCAGGTCGGTTGAATTGGTACTGCTATTTTGAAACTGTCATACACGTAGTGTGGACAAAAAGCAAGCGAGTAATTATGAAAAAATTCTAGTTAGGTGTCTCAAAACCCAGAACACTTAATATGGAAGAATGGAAATACATCCATAAGATTAAAAAGGGTATTTTTATCATAAATTTGAATTGGTAAACCCTAGGAAAAAAAATAACTAACACAGTAGTAATGGACAGATTGTGGTTTTGAAATACTATTTCCCATGAAAAGAAAGCAGAGTTTCTTGGAACTATGTAGTTATACCAGATAGATAAAAGGAAGCTAAGACAGATTATCATGGCCAGATAAAAAAGTGCAGGATCCCACCAATCCCGCTGGCCAATGACGGGAGGACAATTTGAACTGATACTACAGTTAATTGAAATCCACGAAACATGTTTAAATTCATATGTGCAAAATACTATTTAAGAAAAAATAATTGGTCACTGCAGTAGGCAGAATAACCACCCCCTTAAATATGTCCACATCCTAATTCCCAGAACCTGTAAATATTTTACCTTATATAACCAAGGGGACTTTACGGATGTGACGAAGTCAAGGACCTTGAGACGGGTGTTTTCCTGGGTTATCTGGGTGGATCTGATGTATTCACAAGGGTTTTTCTAAGAGGGATACTGGAGGCTCAGAGAATGCAAAGAGACATGAGGACAGAGGCAGAGGTGATAGAGAAGTGAATCTTCTATGCTGCTGGCCTTGAGGATGGAGGAGGGCACCAGCAGCCAGGGAGTGCAGGAGGCACCGAGCCCCTGGAAAACACAGAGTGGCTTCTCCCCAGAGCCTCCCAAGGAACCAGCCCTAGGTACCTGCTTTAGACTTCTCACCTCCAAAACTGCAAGAGAATAAGTTTTTATTATAGGTTTGTAGTTATTTACTATAACAGTAATAGGAAACTAATTGTCACCAATTCGTTACCTTGAAAACTAGTAAATGAAAAGTTAAGAATCAAGCATTTATCATATCTTTCCTGTATGCTGTATCACTGGTTATCTAAAAAATAGATGCAAAGAAATGCCTGTTTGTAGTCATATTCAAAGCAATAAATGAAAAAAGAAAATGTTAAAATAACATTATTTTCCAACTCCTAACGAACTCCTAGGTACAGGCATCAAACACCATTAACAGAAAATGTCACAAGAAGAAGAAAGAAAGAAAATTTCACCACCATTCGTCTTGTAGAAAAAAACAAACAAGGAAAAGCAGGAAACACACAAACCATGAATCTGATGAATTCTTTCTCAATATCAGCTTCACAGAAACCGCAGGGAAAAGAGGGATATCAAACCTTGCCATGGGATGCCATCAACATCAAATACCAGGATTCATCCAAAAACCGTAAGGGAAGGAAGGGATGAAAATAGAGTATTTAGAGATTAACAGCCATTTTAAAGCCAGAACTAGCAAAACTAAAACAAACTGTTTAGAAATGCTTCTTTAAGTGATCAGCCGCTAAAGAAACACCAAGAAGAGACTACTCTAAGAATAGAGATGGTGGTTCACAATTTTAAGGGGGTTGGGGGTGTATGAGGGAGAGACAGTGAAATTCCCTGTCTTGATTTGAGCGGTAGCCACAAGGGTATATGCTTTATAATAATTTATCAAGCTATACTTTTGCTTTATGTAATTTTCTGTCCATTATAATAATTGGAATGGTTTAAGCAATGTAAAAAAGGCCAACTGCATTATTATAGGAAATAATAGGTCCACTTCACCTCTGGGAAATGCCTCCTGGTGCTTGTCTGACTTCCTTTCCTCCAACACACTCTTCTTCTGCCTTCCCGTGCAAAACACTTGCTGTTCTTTCAGAGGAGGACATTTTTTTAACTCTAAGCTTTTCCAGATAATTCTTGAATTCTGTGCTTGGATATCAACTCTTCAAAATGAATTTCTTTGTACCTTCTAGCTAAAATAAACTTCAACTTGGAGTTTTCTCATTCAACTTTATTTTTTATCACAGCACTTATCACTCACTGAAATTATCAGACCTATTTTCTTGCTCACTGACCACCTTTCCCAGCAGAGAGCATCTAACACAGAGATCCATGGGACAGGGACCTTATTTGTCTTATCGAATGTATTTCCATTGTCAAGAAGAGACCTGAAACATGGTGGGTGCTCAAAAAACATTTGTTGAATAAATGAAGGAATGGATAAATGAATGAATGAATGAAGACCTACTAAAACCATCTACCAACTTTTCTCTCTACATCCAGGCCCATTGGCAAATCTATTCTCTAACCACCAGAGCAATCTACCGAGAACAGGAGTCTGACTCTATTATTCCCTTGCTGAAAATTGTCCTGTTGGCTTAGCGTGGCAATGACTTCCCATAATCAGTATAATTACTCCTGTGTCTGTGGTTTCTTTTTCTTTTTTCCATGCTTGAAAACCAGTGGCAACTTGCTGCTGTCCTCACACTTCTGATATCATAGAA
>NW_016841755.1:4013000-4045500 GCF_001698545.2 Rhinopithecus bieti | reverse complement strand
GGAGGAGGAGGAGGAAGGGGAGGAAGGGAAAGGGACGGGGAGGGGAAGGCGAGGGGGAGAAGGAGGAGAAGAAGGAGGAGAAGGAGAAGGCGAAGGCCATGGCTATTAAGTTGTAGATTGTCCAAAGCGAAGTAGACTGTTTTCTAAATCCTGCCTCATAATCAGGCATGTGTGCTTTGCTTTGGGAATCAGAGAATGATCTTTGCATGAGTCACTTCTCTCTTGCTTTTTCTTTTACAGTTGCCTGAAATTTGGATGATGCAGGTCAGTTCTTACTCTCTGATCTGGGAACACTTGAGTCTAGAAAGTTCCTCTAAAAATATCTGTGCATTCTAGAGGGACAAGAGCTCATTAAGTGAGGTTAACCATAATGTTCCTACTACCATGACTGGCAAGCAACAAAGGCTCCATCCAAGCATGTAAGCACACATACATAGACACACACACACACGTACGCACATGTACATGCATGAAAGCATGCACAAATACACGGAAAAGACACAAAAACACACAAACAGGAGAGTACATAAACATACACATATGAACATAAACCTACATGGAAACCCACAACACACATTTAAGCACATACGACACACAAACACACAAGACACAAACATGCACATATGAGCATGCATGTAACTATACAAACACATAACATACATGATGGCACACACAAACACGTGAGGGCACAGGCACACGTGTAAGTGTGTACCTAAACACACATTTAATCATGCAAGCACATGTAGCGGTATATATGACATCGCACATACACGTGTGTATACATACATGAAAACAAACACACTGATAATGTGCACGGCCCCGAACAATCATCACTGCTCATGGGAAACGGTGCTTCCTTACTTTATTAAGTAGTTACCGTCTACTGTGTACTGGACACACTTCTAGGATTTGGAGATCCCGCAGTCAAACCGTCAGGCAAACCCCCAGCAGCCATTGTGCTTATGCTCTAGCCGGACGCTGAAGAAGCTAAGTGAGGAGGCAGCGCCCACAGTCTGCCCAGGGCGTGCGGCTGGGGCTGCAAACACAGCTGGTGAGTGGGCTGGGCATGCACGGGGCTGGTCTCCTGGGGCCTAACCAGGGTATGTCTGTCAGAGCAGGAGCCTGGCCAGCTCGGTGCTGCTCCTCGGGAGAAGAGCAAGAAGAGCACGGAAGGCCCCTGGGATTGAGAATTGGGGGCTGAGCTTCGTGGACTCGGGTGTTTCCTGTGGGACCTGATTGGAGCGGGCTCTGGAGAGGGTAAGGTGAGGAGGACCTGGGAGGGCCTTGTGGACACCTCGTTAAGGGACATTTGCTGGGAGTGTGCAGGCAGAGAAACGGGCTGCGGGAAGGAATTTGGAGGCAAGGCAGGGTCATTCGGTGTCCTCTGAGAGGAAGCAATTAGCCGGGTGCACAGCAGGTGGGGACGCTCCTAGAGAGGAGGTGCCTGGTGACTAAGGGCTGGGACGGTGGCCAGCGAGCCCCTGAGCCCGGGGGTCACCAAGAAGAAGGCCCCAGCCTGGGTGCCCGTGAGGAAGGCAGGGTACACAGTCCTCAGGGGTGGAGCGGGGGCGGGCATTTGTGGCAGTGTTTTGTTCTTTTTGTTTTTTCCTGAAAAATAATAGGGTATCATACCTGTTAAGGTCTTAGCTAGACTTAGGCGGGACGCATAAAAGCTATTAAATTTTGACAACATAAACAGGGTCCTGTCCATGGTTACAAGTCCAGTGGACGGCAGGGAGAACTTTGGTGGGGATGTTGGAGTTGAAGAACTAAAGAGGAACCAAGGAAAAGTGTTAGCTTGCTCTCCTGGCTCTCAAGCCCCCCTAATCCCTGGGAGAAGTGTGATGGGCACTTAGAATTTCAGAGAAGGTTTATCCAGGGCACACAGCACTCGAAACCCAGAAGAGTGAGGCCACGTCTGCCAGGAGAACTGATTTCAGATGGGAAGAAAGCTCCCGTTCAGGGCCGCCTGTTGTACCGGACATGTCAGAGGCTCCCAAGAGACTGAGGAGCTAGGAGTTTCTATTCCTGTCTTTCAGATGAGGAAACCCAGGGTCAGAGTTGAGAAATACCAAAGACAGAAATTGTCTCCTAATTCTGAAATAAAGATTAAAAAAATCAATCCTACGTTGTCTGTCATAATAACAAAAGAATTGAGCTTAAAGTTTGCTAGATTAACTTAAATTAAAGTAAGATTATATTATAGTTTGCTTTTGTTACAGGAAAATCCATCTGATGATTAAATTTATATATTGTAATATATGAAAATGATAATTTATATATATGAAAATCATATAAAATAATTTACATATGTAAATAATATATATAATATCATTGACTAACTTAAGATATTTCCATGAAATATGTAAAACTTCACAGAAAAATGAAGTATTTAACAAATCTTTACAATTGTATGACTCTACAGCCAATCTTGAGTATTAAAATAATACTCAAGATTGTGCATTACATGTAGAGAGCTAACATTTTTCAATATAATAGTATATCACCTGTTTCTCCCTGCCTTCTTACAAGACAATATTATTAAAATTCATAAGGTCCTCAAGCACTATTATAACCCTTAAATATTTAGTTTCTCAGGATTTCCTGATTCAGATGTAGCTATCAATACATCATATCCTATGACAGCACGAGGTAATGGTATTCACCTAATAAGAAATGTCCCACAGGGCCCAGGGGTGCGCCACCTACCAGAGGGGTGAGGCCAAGGAAAAGGCAGACTTCATGTGCACGTAGTGATGCGGTGATGACTCTGTGGTAAGTCTCACTGTTGCAAATGATGCGACAGTCATAAAAGCGGTTTGTCTTTTTATTTTTTAATTTAATTTAATTTAATTTAATTTATTTTTTTGAGATGGAGTCTCACTCTGTCGCCCAGGCTGGAGTGCAGTGGCATGATCTTGGCTCACTGCAACCTCTGCCTCCCAGGTTCAAGCCATTCTCCTGCCTCAGCCTCAGTAGCCGGGACTACAGGCGCCCGCCACCATGTGCAACTAATTTTTTTTTTTTTTAATAGAGACCAGGTTTCACCATGTTGGCTAAGATGGTCTCGGTCTCCTGACCTCGTGATCCACCAACCTTGGCCTCCCAAAGTGCTGGGATTACAGGCATGAGCCACTGTGCCCGGCCAGTGGTTTGTCTTTTTAAGGAACAATATATGAAGAAAAACTGAGCAAAACATTTCTTTCATAAATCCTCATAGAGAAAGCCACATGCTTCCTTAAGAATTACACTTTTCCAAATATACCTCACTGATGCAACCAAACTGGGGACAAAGCAAGGAGCTTTGGAAATGTGGGAGCACCAGGATGTTTGCCCTTTATGCCAAAATGAAACGATTTCAGTTAAAGAGCTTTGCATTTCTGAAAGGCAAATTTGGATCTGATACCGGTTTTCACTTTGCGTGCATGCATGGTACCATGTCTCTCTCCTCAACCAAAATAAGTGGATGAGCCACCCATAGGGTGTGCACCTCACACAGAGCCACGCAGGGTGCAACTTGGAAGGAAGCTGCATGGGTTTTCAATGATAACAGTTGCCATGGGCTAAACCAGCTACAACGTGCCATTTGCCGCCAAAAGATAGCTTATGCAGAATAATTCCCCCTTGAAGAACATCTGACTTTTCTATATGAAGGTAACAAATATTTCTTGTCTCAGTTAATCCACACAAATGATCTCCAGAATTCACAAACAGCAGCTCTGAGAAAACAATCCATCCAGGTATTCTGCTAGTGGGTGCAGACAAGCACAGGGGTCTGAGCCCAGGCCCATCAGACTCCAGAGGCCCAGACGTGCAGCCTCCAGAGCAGGGCTCTGTTGGGGCACAGGGGATTGAGAGCCAACGGCCTGGGATGGTGTGGACAGTCTGGGTGCTGAATCTCCTCGAATCCTTCAATTGCTGTCTTACAGCACTAAAAAGACATTCCAGGAATTTGGGAACTGGGGGAGGCAACCCTGATTTCTTGGATTAAAGAACAGTGGGATATTTTCGATAGGGTTAGAAATGTCTAGGTATATCTACCCCTAAATTATGTACATGGCTGTTGCCTATTAAATTTGCTTTTGTTGTTTTCAAATAGTAATGGTTTCGTGTTTTTTTTTTTTTTCTTTTCCTGAGTACTCTATAACTAAATGAATACTAGGGAAAAATCATATAGACTTACGTTTCAATACACATACTCTAAACATTGTTATAACATGCTTCCTTCATGTAATAAATCACAAACATCATGTTGAGGTCAAATATACATCTATATCACTAATTTGATAGTCGTCTGTCGTTTCATCCAGTAACCAATATGTATAATTTTTTCTCCGGTGTTTTACTATTATGCACAGTGCTGAGGGGAACAAATTGGTGCCTATATTTGTGTGCATTCTCTGAATACTGACTTAGATTAAAGTCTCCCTAGAGGAATTGTTGGATCAAGGAATATAAGCACTTATAAAGGTTCTGATGCTCACGGAAAATTTCTCGAAATATAATGTTACTCTAGTTTGGGTGTGGTGGCTCACACCTGTGATCCCGGTGATTTAGGAGCTGAGGCAGGGGGATTGCTTGAAGCCAGGTGTTGGAGGCCAACCTGGGCAACATAGTAAGACCCTGTCTCATAAAAAAATACGTTATGCTTAAGGTTGTAAGGTTGCCCAATGGAATATAAAAACAAAGAAACAGAACCAATGGAACAGAATGGGATGTGTGTGTGAGAAAAAAAAATATATATATATATATACACACACACATTATAATATTGTATTATATATATTATACATATATATGTATGTGTATATATACATATATACATATGTATATGTATTATATATGTATATTTATATATGTACATATATATACATATGTATAATATATGTATGTGTATATATATATAACCCAAGTTGCAAGGGTTTCCTGACCTCCACCTCCACCAAACACAAGTGTGTTACATCTTCCTGAGTCCAGGCCTCCACCAATGCCCATGTGGAACCTTTGTTAGCTTCTTTCAGGTCTTAGAGGAGGTGGATTTGTGTTAGCTTCACACTATCTCTTCCTAGCTTTTGTTAAAACACATTCAGAAACATGCATGCACACACAAACACACATATCCACAAAGAAAACACTAGTCCGGGGACACGGTCTCTCTAGGGGTGGCATGTCATATGTGAATGTGAATATTACATATGAATTATCTGAATGTAAAATTTCAGAGCTGAAAACCACCCTGCAGCAGTGGTTACGCCACCTGTATCTACACCTCCAGAGGCCTATCTTCTCAGGCAGACTCATTCCTTAACCACAGCTGGGAGAGGTACAGGTTTCTGTGTCTCCTGAAGTTCTTGACTTTCTCTGTCCCACGGATGGGAAGCCTCCTGCTGACGTCCGGTGGCCGAGTCTGCTGTGACTGTCGGCTTTGTGCATGCAGACAGGCCAGTTTACTGAGGGAGTTAACAGCAGGATTCAGTGGGAGAGGGTCCTTCTTACTTTGTGGAAAACCCAAATGTCGTAATCCACTTTTTTTTTTTTCTGGGACAGTTTTGTCCAAAGAAGAATTTTCTAACATTTGCTTTATCATGTGTGTGTGTGTGCACGCGCCTGAGTGTGTGCATGTATATATATGTGTATATGTGTATATGTGTGTACGTTTATGTGTGTGCATATGTACATGCGTGTATGTGTGTACATGTTTATGTGTGTGCGTATGTACATGCATGTGTGTGTGTGTGTGTGTGTCTAGAGAGAACTTGCCACACAGGCTCATCTGTGAGCATTTCGTTCTGCCGATAGGTGGGAGAAGAGAAGAGAGAGCTGAGGCCCTGTGTGGTCCTTACACAAGTGTTGACATCACCTGCCTGTTTCCCTGCTCCTCTGCTCTTCTCTATCCTTGGTGTTGTCAAATTCAAGCTTAAGTTCTCCAGGGAATACACCTCCTGCGGCTGTGGTGCACAAGGAGGCAATGGGACCTGGAGGGTCCACGGCTCCCTATAGGAACTTCCATAAGCTCCTGTCTTGTCCAGCATTCTGCAGGATGAGGCACCTGCAGGCCATACACCTGCAACTTCCATCCCCTGCGGGGTCCTCTAGGGCCTGGCCACGCACTCCCCAGCATGTGAGTTCAATGAACTATATTGGATGCAGCTGCCACTTCTACTCTTTTCTCTGTCCTCACATGGGCCATTTCCTTCCATTTTCTTCCTTCATTGTAATTTGTAGTCGTGATTACGGAGCCATCAGAGATACGTGGCCATGTTAAACCCACTAAATTTAATTTTCATATGGAAAGAGTAATCATTTTTAAGGGATGGTTGGGCCTTCGTGTTATTTTAGCTACAGGATCCTATAGATATGGCTTTGGTTAGGTTTTGGCTTGGGGTTTGAGATATGGCCCTTTTTCTGATCATGAGAAATTCTTTTGATTCCTCTAATTCTTGATTGCATTACCTTTAAAATGAATCTGTAACAGTTTGCCCTTAGGAGGCCATTGAGAGATGAAATGAGATAATCCATGTGGAACGTTCAGCCCCTTACACGTGTCAAGCACTCAAGAAGGCCTAGCTAGGTTTATTTTTATAATTACAAGTACTACTACTGTAAAGACTCCAGAACTGAGTGAGAAAGCTTGTAGAAAAAAGGATTCTCATGCTCATGAGGGTGGTGGCAAGAGATGGTGTTCTGCAGAGGCCACCACTGGACATGACAGGCATGAGGTTGCCTTCTTGTGGTTGTTCTATGTGGTTGGTTCCCTGACACAGTGAAATTGTTTTTACCCTGAGTTGCTCAAAAAACCACTTAGTGCTGCAGGCTCTCCACTGGGTGTCTCTTGCTTAGGGTGTTATTCATCCAATGCTTACAATCCATGGTGATAGCCAGAGGGCCCTTTTAGGTGGACCTCCGCTGCTGAGAATGCATGAAATTTATACCAAGGTTACTCCTCAAATAAAATGTGGCCTCTTAACCAGGTTTGCCTTTCTTCAACCCAAGTTTCTTATCTTTGACACGGTGTTTATGTCTCACACTTGGTAATTTTCATCCAGACACTTCTTTCTTAGTCACAAAGCTATTCTCTTCCTTCTTTCTGACTTTAAAAATTATTAGATATTTTAAATACTTAGTTTGATGTGGGTAAGAGGATGGAAGAGAAGAAGGAATATTTGCCTTACTAACTAATATTTTGTCTATTAAAAACCAAAGTTGCGATTAGCCTTTTTTCTTTTCTTCAATGACAAGAGTTTTATTATGACAATGTCACTAAATTATTGGAAAAATCACATAATGAGGTATCATCAAAACTATTTTTGTCATTTGTGATATACAGACTAGTAGTTTATGTCCTTCAATTTGTTGAAAGCAAAGAAATAAAAGTTATTTGACTTAAAAATGGATGTTTTACTCAGGTAATAATTTCCTTCCTTTTAATTTCTAGAAATTCAACTAGAAGGCTTTATCCAGACACAATAAATGAATATTTTTATTGTAAGTTGACAAATTGTAATTGTATATATTTGTGGGGTACAAAGGGATATTATGATGTGTGTGCACAATATGGAATGATTAAATTAAACTAATTAATATATCCATCACCTCAAATACTAATCATTTTTTGTTGTGAGAACATTTAAAATTTGATATCTTAGTAACTTAAAAATGTATAATACACTACTATTAACTGTAGTTACCATGTTGTGCAAATAGATCTCAGAACACTTAACATTGTTAAAGTGTCCATACTACCCAGAGTGATCTACAGATTCTGTGCAATCTCGATCAAAATTACAATGTCATTTTTCACAGAAATTGAAAAAAAATTCTAAAATGTATGCAGAACCTCAGAAAACCCTGAACATCTGGCGATCTTGAGCAGAAAGAACAAAACTGGAAATATCACACTATCTGATGTTAAAGCAGCACAAAGCTGTAGTAATGAAAACTGCATGGTACTGGTATAAAAACAGAAACATCAACCATTGGACAGAATAGAGAGCCCAGAATTAAACTCACTCATTCATGATCAAATTAATTTTGACAAAGTTGCCAAGAACACACAATAAGGAACAGAGTCTTCAATAAAGAATGTTAGGAAGCCTGGATATCCACATTCAGAAGAAAGAAATTAGATGCTTACGTCACATCATATACACACATCAACTCAAAATGGGTGAAAGACTCAAACCTAAGACTGGAAATTGTAAGACGACAAGAGGAAAAAACGTAAGGGCAAAACTACATGGTGGTGGTCTGGGCAATGATTTTTTGGATTTGGCCCCAAAACTCAGGCAACAAAAGCAAAAGTAAACACGTGGTATTGCATCAAACAAAAAGTCTCCTGCACAGTGGAGGAAGCAGTGAACACAGCGAAGAGACAATCTACAGATTAGGAGAAATGATTTCCAAGCCATAGACCTGAAAAAGGGTTACTGTCCAAAATACATGAAGAATTAAAACAACTCAATAGCAAGAAAAGAAATAACCTCATTAAAAATGAGCAAAGGACCCAAATAGACATTCTTGAAAGAAGGTGAATACATAGCCAACAGATATATTTTAAAATGCTCAACATCACAATTCATCAGGGAAACACAGACTAAAACTACAATGAGAGGTCACCTCACTCCTGCTAGAACAAGGTGTTTTATCAAAAAGACAGAAAATCACAAGCAAGAATGTGAAGGAAAGGGCACACTGCCTGTTGCAGGTGGGAACAAAAATTACTGCATCCATTATGGAAACTGTATGGCGATTCCTCAAGTAACTAAAAACAGAATGAACACATGATCTAGCAATCCCACTTCTGAGTGTAGATTCAGAGATTTGAAATCTGGGCACTGAAGACACATCTGCCTTCTCATGTTTATTGTGGCAGTAATCACAGTAGTCAAGTTACAGAATCCAAATCCACCCAAGTGTCCATCCACCAATGAATGGATTTAAAAATGTGGTATATGTGCACAACAGAATACTTCTCAGCCATAAAAGGAAGGAAATCCTGTCATTTGCAACAACATGGATGAACTTGCAGGACGCTGTGCTAAGTGAAATAAGCCAGGCACAGAAAGAAAAATACTCTCTGATCTCACTTATATGTGGAATCCAAAATAAGTTGAACTCACAGAAGTAGAGTAGAGCAGCAGTTACCAGAGCCTGGTGGGGTGGAGGAGCTGAGGAGATGTTGGCTTGATGGCTCAGTTTCAGTTAGACAGAAGAAATAAGTTTTTGAGATCCATTGCTATTCATTTTGGAAATAAAATTTTCCTACGGGGGCAATTCATGAGCCATTTTCCTTGATTACGGAAATCCACTCACAATGCAGATCCTTCGACACATATATGAACACATAATTTTTGCACCCTGTTAATGATTGACAATAAGCTTATTTTTCCATTGTGTGTATATATATGCTCTCTTGTTTCAATAGCTTTAGAGCATCAAGGTACCTATGATTATAAAAATGATAAATTTAAAATTGAAATTCAGGACCATGACATTAAAGTCGTTGTAAACGGTCACATGACTTGAGTTAACTTTCTGGCATTTCTACTTGCCTTGGGAGATTTTCTGGGTCTTTCTGGGTCTCAGTTTTCTAATCTATAAAACAGGGATCTAGTTCATGGGCTGCGGGAAGAATAAATCAGATTCTATTCTACATTGTGCAGCACATTGCCTGGCATGTAGAAAGCATCAAATAAAGATTTCTACTTTCTCCTCTTCTTTATAACAATAATACTAAACATATTAATATTATAATAATAATGGTTATTGAAATGAAAGTTGAAATGTAATAAAATAATAAATTAAAAAATTGTCCTTGAATTCTGGAGTCATATGAAATTCTTTTTATGGAATCCAAGAATGTACCCTAAAGCAGGGGTCCGTGTCTCCCATCACCCCCAGATGGGACCATCTAGTTGCAGGAACACAAGCTCAGGGCTCCCGCTGATTCTACATTATGGTGAGTTGTGTAATTATTTTATTATATATTACCATATAATAATAGAAATAAAGTGCATGATAAATGTAATGCACTTGAATCATCCTGAAACCATCCCTGCTCCCAGTCTGTGGAAAAATTGTCTTCCACAAAACCGGTCCCTGCTGCCAAAAAGGTTGAGGACTGCTGCCTTAAAGAGATACATTCATAATCCAGAACAGCTTAAGCCAGATTAGGAGAGGGTGTGAAGTGTGTAGTAAATATCACGGTCAGGAAAACAATTGCTGGCTTAACACATCATCCCTAAAGGAAATTCACAAGTGCACGAGCATCTGATTTCAGGGCGTGGTATGAAGTGTTCTTCTGTGTTTGATATTTCAGGATGAGACACTATGGCGACAATAATGATGATTTCATATTCTTTAATGATTTTCCTGAGCGATGCTAAGAGGGCCAGGTAGTTGTTTAGTAAATTGAAAGTCATGAGAAAGGTCACGCATTTTCCTAAAATGTACGACCTTTATATTTCTGTGCTCATTGATTGATTTGCTCCACAAACACTCGCTAACCAGCTTCTGCATGCCTGGTTCTACCTGACCATGACGTTTTGCTTAATCGTCACACACTCTGCAACCTCCAGGAGTTATGAGGCTGACCTAGGGTCACCTCCTGGTACAGAGGAGGTTGATTCTTCTGCAGATTTTCTGACTCTGCATTCATTGTTCTTTCCAATAGAAGACGGTTATGCCTTAATATGGTTGTATATTTTAAATTTCAAGTTTGGAGGCAGTAAAAGAAACAAGATATTTTAAAATCTTCCTTCTTTCCAAATCCCATTTTATAGTTTTGTTTGCTGTTTCTTGTCTGAAATCCATCTGGTAAGTACTTGTTAGAGTAATGCTAATCTTATGCCAATCTATGAACTGTTCAAAAAATTTTGTTGTTTTCTAAGTTCTCATAACACACATCTTTAACAATAGTGACAGAGCTTGGAAACATGATTCTGTGAAATCAAAAGCACTTGATACCTAAAAAGCATTATAAAGTAAATTTGAAATGATCTTCCCAAGAATAACAAAGGTTTCAGGGGAAACATGAATTTCTAAATGGCCTTCTATTTATCACTGAACACACAAGACATAGGACAAGCCCTAAATACAAAAATAATCAGACACTTCAGCTTTACTACAGACAATAATGAAAAAGCTGCCAATAACATCTTCCTCTGCAGCTGATTTAGTAAAACTTTATGAAGAGAATAAATTTTATGTTTTAGTATACATGACAAGTATGTTCTAGATACTAAGAAGCAAGACAAACAGAGATCAATATCCTCCAACGTATACCTGCATTGTGTCAGCTTCCAGTTATGATCTTGTTTCGGGGGGAAGAGTAAAGAACCATGAGAATTTCTGGTCTTGATGTCACAGAATGGACAAACCATTTCAATTCCTAAGAGAAATACTTATAGACATACTGTGCAGGGTGGCAGAAATCATCTATTTTGTGAATTATATATCTAGCACAAGGCTAACAGGTTTATGCAAACAAGAATGAGACTTCTTAATGGCTTTGTTCATTTTGATCTCTCAGATTATAAGGCAATTCCATTTTACAGCTGTGCTGCTACGTAGCACCCCATTTGAATTTTGCCCTAAGATAATCCTTAAACATAGTTTCAAAGCATATTGCATCCAAATATAGACTGGAGGTTGAAGAGCCCAAGACGACAAGTAGGTCCTGCTGTGAATGATGGCAAATGTACGAATGGCCCCATAGAAATGTTGAGCTCAACTGAGGCTTGGAGATTCAGCCTCTTCATGTCACAGGTGTGAACACGGAGAGACACAGAGTGGAATGTGAGCTCACCCTGTTGGCTTGAGGTTGAGCTCTTATTCACAACCCAGGACTCTTCATAGGGGAACACTGGCTTTCACCCATGATACAATTATCTGATTGGAAATGTAAAAATCTAGGGACAAAAAGAAAATAAAATACAGACTAATCTAAAACGTGTTTGCTGAGATGGCGACTGGTCTTTGCTGACCACCAAGTTAATTATGACTGTTACCCTTCACCAAAAGCATGGCCTTGTCCTCCACCAGGTCTCTCCAGCAGAATTCGTCCTGCAAATCCAGGAAATTAATTATTAGGAAACACACATTTGCCTCTACATTCTATGTAATTTGAGTAAAAGTAGATGTGAATCTGGGAAAATAATCTGGTTGCGTTTTTAATGCATTAGATGAAGTTGTATTGGCATTGTCAATAGAAAGCAAAGGTTGTCGGAAGCATAAAGTATGTATTTTATGTTTATAAACATTGAATAGAGTTAAATATAAGTACAGTAGAATGTCTTCCAAGATTTCTTAATTCCTGTATTTATGAAAGTATTTCTCACACTGTGGGGCAGCACAGAGAGAATGAAGCTGGGGTCAGTGTTCCTGGGGGTTCTGTTGGGCATTGCCAGGTTTCGCTGCCTCAAGTCCCTTTTGGAACCAGGTGGAGCTGGGAGTCACTCACCACGGGGCACAAAAGGCCTGTTCTTCTTCAATGCCCTAAAAAAAGTAAACCTAGTGTTGTTCATCATTAGTGAGTTTCTGAAAATTACTGTTATCTTAGAATCACATAATATTAGAATTGGACAATCCCAAGGGATCAGTTAGTTCTCATTTTGGAGAAAGGCACACAAATCTCCAGGTGGCTACGGGACATTCCACATTCACAGAATGACTAGTAAAAACCTGGCCGTGTGTAGCTCACCGAGAGAAGGTCAGGCTGCTTGATGGAAACGCCATGTTTCTCTAGATATGTGCCTGTAGCCTGAATGGACATAAGCAAACAGAGCTGAAAGTAACTTAACAGATAACCATAGTTTGGGAGAAGGCTATAGAATTTAAAGGGGCAAATGGATGGTGAATGTTGCTGGATTAACTCCCATAGTACCTCAGACTGAAGACAGGGGAGGACTAAACCTTGGCACGAAAGCTAAGATTCCTGCAGCAGATCAGCCAGGTGTAAAACAAAGACAAGTTCCATAAGGTTATTTTTCAGTTTGTGAACTGTAAATTGATGTTTAATACATTGGAGGTGCAATAAATGATATTATTATTTGTTATCCTAAATCATAATAACGTTGTTTGCAAGGTGCACACATGGAGCTCCCACTTTCCAATAACTTTCTCATTCAGTTCTGACTCAACTTACGGCTTAAGCTCTATCCACCCAATATGGTACCAATTTTCAGAAGCCACAAGTGGAACTGGAGACTCAGGACTCAAATTCAGGTCATTGTAACACCAAACCATGCATCTGTATTATAGATATTATTCTATAGTATCTATATAGCATCTACTATTCTAGTATCTACCAAAAGTCACGCGTCAGAGGTATCTGGGCAGCATTAGTACTCAATCTGTGCTTTAATTAGTAACACTGGCACTCACAGTTTCATGCCCACTATGAATATATTTACCTTCTAAGGGATGATGGCCTCATGTATATACAACATACATACATATGTATGTGTATATATAATACACATACATATATGTTAGACAGAGGGAGTGTCTCGCTCTTTGTTGCCCAGGCTGAAATGCAGTGGTGCAATCATAGCTCACTGCAGGCTCAAGTGATCTTGAACCTCCCAGGCTCAAGTGATCCTCCCACCTCAGCCTCCTGAGTAGCTGGGACTCCAGGCGTGCACTACAGGGTCTCACTATGAGACAGGATCTCACTATGTTGTGCAGGCTGGTCTCAAACTCCTGGGCTCAAGCAATCCTCCCACCTCAGCCTCTTGACATGCTGGGATTACAAGCATGAGCCATTGCACCCGGCCAGCCATGCATACTTTTGAAATAATTTTATTTTTCAAGATTTGCAGATACAGATTCAAGAATGCATTTATGTTTCTGGGTACATGGCAAAACTAACGCAGTCTTGAGATCTATTTTTCTGCAAATCTTGGGAAAACATTATTTATGCATTTACACTGTCATAGATCTATAGTGAAAGCTATTTTGCCATGAGTTCAGGCTCCTTGGGTTTAAGAGGCCGTAGACAGCTGCTGAGGACAGTGTGCCTGGAGCACCAGGAGACTTCCCACCCTGCCTGCTCATGCGCTGGTCTTCCCAGGTGACAGGCGCAGGTCTGGCACCCCCACTCTTGTATCTTTTACTAGAAAGGTGCCTCCTCTGCAGAAGCCCTAACCTAGTAGCATTCACTAATGCATCAGCACATCCAGGGGTTTTTATTCAGCGTGGTCTTAAAGATAAACATGCCACCCAGCTCTCACCCCATCACAAGAAGTCAATGCCAGCATTCATGCATTTAAACAATATGTAAACTGCCGTTTTGTGTAAGAGGTGGTAGTGACCTCGCAGAGCAGGGTCTGTAGGAATTGGCTCATAGAAAGCTCCTGTGGTCGGAAGATCATCACAGGAGAAAGTCCAGGGGTGGGCACTTCCTGATGAAATGGAATAGATTAGGTGAGGGTCGAAAATGCCATCAAACGGTGAAAAGGGTCTGGTTAGATGAACATCTCTGAGAGTTGCAATTAAAATGAACTTTTGGCTGAGGGACACCCAGAGGGGAGGTCCTTCTGACTCCACGTTCCATCCTCTGGTCTGGGGTAACACTTCTGAAAACATAACAATAGAGGGTCCTGCGCTGTGAGTCACGTGTGGACTTTAGCGATCCCGGTTTTATTTCTGTATTTGCCTCAATAAATATTTTACAACAAATATTTCCAAGGACAACCCCAGCACTGGGCTCTGCCTGGCCCTGTAGCGTGAAGAGCAGCCTCTCATTCCCCAGGGAACAGGCCGCGGCACTGAGGCAGTGGGTGCTGCATGGCGCTCTGCGGGGACAAGGCCCGGCCCCACCTGGACTGGAAGGCCTGAGAGTCTGTGGCTGCCTTGACCTGCCTGAGCCTCGCGGGGCCCAAATGCCTAGTTGTGAGTTCTCCTGCTTCCCTCAGGTAAGTCCCCATCCAGCTAGAGCCCCGTCAGCTGGACCAGCAACCGCCACCTGTTCCTTAACCTGCCAGTCTGTGAAATTCTTCAAACAAGCCGGTCACATAATCCAGCGGGCAGGAGTCAGGGGCATCCCCCTCTTGTCATACAAAGCCTGCTCCCCACAACCCTGCTGGCTCACTCTGCTCCCCTCCCGAGGACAGCCCTCAGGTGGCGCGAGTAGTCCTCCCCTGGGCAGGGGGCTATGGGACTCACACACTGCTGTCCATTCCACAGCCCACGCTGGTGCCATCCGTGCTCAGTAAGCAGGACTGCAGAGGAAGGGAGACCCCCCCAGCCTCTGGGTGCACAGGAGGGGATCCATCTCCCACCCAGGGAACGAGGTGAGGATACTGAGAAGTTCTCTCTCTGGGACTTTTGATTCCTTCATATTTCCCATCATATCTTCTCTTTGAAGGGTTTTCATCACTTCAGGGTGATCCCCAAATTGCTTTGGTCATCGCTACGCTTCAAGAGAGATCTCAGAAAATAGTATAGTATCTGTAACTATGGCTCTGTCTCCTTGAAATAAATGCACATTTTTCAAAGAAGCTTGTAGATACTTAGATTTTCCAGAGCATGTAACTCATGAATTACGAGTCATTCGCCAAGACTGAATCTAATCGAGGTAGTTTGCAAGCAAGAAGGAATAAAGCACCCAAAGCCTCATTCGTGGCATCCCGTCATTTTCAAGGTAGATCGCATTCATTTCCACGCACAGTGTGCCACGCGGAACGCTGGCCGCGCCGTGAAACAGGTGCCTCCTGGTTGTGGAAACCTTCACCAGAGAAGGTGAGAGCCATCCATGCCAAGGAGGAGACACTTGATTTGTGTGCAAATGGGTTTTCCTTCTATTCTATTCTATATTTCCTTCTATTTCCTTCTATTCTCCTGTGCTCCGAATAGAACCAGACCACCTGGCCTCCAAGGAGAGTGCTTTGTCTTTCTTCGAGAAGAGGATTTGGTGCTGTTTTATCCTGCTTCTAGCTGCTTCTCTGGTTAGCTTGACAGAGCTGGATTCTCTGTAACGGTTCTCATGGAAACTTTGAATACATTTGCTGACGACCTCACATACTCACTTCTCAATCTCAGCATCACACCTCGACATTCCAGAATGAAGTTAATCATCCCAATTTCCAGCAGTTTGCTTCCACATGTTCAGGTTCAGGTAATATCCCGGTAATAGCCAGGCTTTGGGTATATCCAGGTAATATAAAGCTCAGGGAATATCCAAGCTTCAGGTATGTCCAGGTAATATAAAGCTCAGGGAATATTCAAGCTTCAGGCATATCCAGGTAATATAAAGCTCAGGGAATATCCAAGCTTCAAGGAGCTGTGTGCTGGTTTAACTGCAGTGTGTGTGGTGGAGCTGGGTGCCCTGAAAGGTGCTTCGCGGGGCCAGTGACTCAGCACAGCTTTCCTGGGCAAAAATAAGAAGTCCAGAAGACCTTCCTCTTCACTCTGTCTGCCAGGCACAGTTCTGTGCAGATGTGGAGGTAGGCTGACGAGCTTGTCAAGGCAGAGAGAGGAGAGGCGGTCGAATCATTAGGCAGCACCCCAGTACTAATGGGTGAACTGACTTTATATAACTCATATATCATGAAATGCACCCTTCTAAAGTGTATGTGTCAGTGGTCGTTAGTGTGGTAACAAGATGATGCAACTGTCACCACTGCCTGACTCCAGGACACTCTCGTCATCCCCAAAAGAATCCCCACACCCCTCAGGTGCCACTGCTCACTCCCCCTTTTCCCTCCCTCAGCACCTGGCAACCACTTTAATTCGCGTTCTGTCTCTGTGGATTTGCCCATCCTGTGCATTTCACATGAACCGGACGGTGTGGTGGGTGGACTGGGCATTTCACATGAACAGGACGGTGTGGTGGGTGGACTGGGCATTTCACATGAAGGGGACTGTGGGGTGTGTGGACTTTTGTACCTGTTTTCTTTCTCCAAGCATCCTGTTTCTGAGGCTCATCCACGTTGAGTGTGGGTGAGTGCCAGTGGGGTATCAACCGAGAGGCACGTTTTCCTTGGGGCTCTCTGGTGTGGGCCCCTCCTGCAGTCTGGCTCTGGTGGAGGGGACGTGGCCGGGCTCCAGCTGGACACCGTTGTGCACTGTCTGGAGGGGCTTCCAGTGGCCATGGGGTGCTGCTGTGCACTGAGGGAACCTGGACCCATTCTGGCTGCAGGGACTGAGTTGGGCATGAGCACATTAAATAGTAAGCTAATCAGTTTAATTCTTTGAGTAAGCAGCTAAACTCCTTCATATCCTAACAATAATAGCAATAATAACTTCCCCCTCTTTAAATTATTTCTATTGTAAAGTAGAGCTTACCTAATAAATGATGCACTGAAGCTGCAATTTCTGTTTACGGGAGTTTCAGTAAGAACGGAGATCATTTTGATTTTGGCCTGGGGGAGAGCTCTGTGCTGAGGGGATACTCAAGGCACATGTGCTTGCTGGGTTTTTTTTTTGTTTTGTTTTGTTTTTTTTAGGCGGAGTCTTGCACTATTGCCCAGGCTGGAGTACAGTGGCCGATCTCAGCTCACTGCAAGCTCCGCCTCCCGGGTTCACGCCATTCTCCTGCCTCAGCCTCCTGAGTAGCTGGGACTACAGGCTCCCACCATCACGCCCGGCTAATTTGTTTTGTATTTTTTAGTAGAGACGGGGTTTCACCGTATTAGCCAGGATGGATCTCCTGACCTCGTGATCTGCCCACCTCGGCCTCCCAAAGTGCTGGGTTCTTATTCCACTATTCTCCAGCTCAACCCTCCAGAAAGGATACAAGACAGAAATATTCAGTTCTCTGCATCCGGGCATTTCTGCTTTCCTTCTCAAAGTCTTGCAGTTTGGGCACTTGCCTTAATAAAAGCATCTTTCTTGAAAGCTAGTTTGATTTAGACCTTCCTCACAAACAAATAAGCCATTGATACAAACACAATGTGCATACTATATATGAAAAAATTATTTCAATGGTACATTATATAAAATATCCTCAAATAACTACACAAACTGCATAAGTATATTGTTTCTTATATTTTAGAATTCAAAATCAAGCCAAAAGAAATTTCACAGTATTTTAATAATTTGCCTACCATATTCCTCTCATTGTCTCAAATATCATTTTCCAATGTGACATTGGTATAATTAAGTATAAGGTCCTTAATTTCATCATTAGACAGGCTGCTTTTTACACAGAAAATTCTTGGATTTGATTAGATTCTGAGGGTGGCAAAGAGTTGTAAAGCAGAAAGTGACATAAATTTTCCCCAGGGGCAAAAGGAAATGGGATGTTCAAAGAGCATGAGCTTCCCTTAGTCTTGATTCCCCCATTCCCCCATCCTGTTTTCACAATGGGGACTTCTTAATTTTTTATAGATTTATAAGCAACAGGAAAACCAACTCTTTCTATAATCCACCTCCAAATCTAGGTTCTGTAATACATCTCATAACTGACTGATTAGATGATAAGAAAGGAAATTTTTATGAAGTGCCTAATACGCGCCAGTGCTATACAAGGCAATTTACATATATTATCCATTTTAAGCTAAATAATAAACTTGGCCAAACTATTAAGACTATGGTTTTACAGATGAAGAGCACGACACTGGGAGAGGCTAAGAAAATTGGCCGGGCTCACACAGTTAGTGAGGGCCAGGGTTTGGATGCCTGGCTTTCTTGCTTCAGAGCGCGTGCTGTTTCTACTCTTGTGTGTTGCCTTCCCAAGTGGGAGAGTTTTCATTTTTGAGAAATGTTTAGAAAATTCTGAATAGTTAGAAGCTGTTTGAATGCCAATGAATTCTTTTGGAGGTTAGTCATTCTACTTACATGGAGAGCCTTCCCCTGAGGCTCTGTTTATCACTTCTGTATTTCTACTGGTCTCATCTCCAGGCACCCCACTGAGATGACTTCAACTCTTCACATTGCTTTTCCCTAAGAGGCAGTTCAGAATCACTATTACCACCATCACCACCACCATCACCACCATCATCACCATTGCCATCACCACCACCACCATACCACTACCACCATCACAATCATCATCACCATCACCATCACCATCATCACTATCACCATAGCCTTCACCACCATCATCATCCTCACTATCACCATCATCACCACCACCACCATCATCATCACCATCACCACCACTGTCACCACCACCACCATCACCACCACTATCACCATCACCATCACCATCACCATCATTACTATCACCATCGCCTCCACCACCATCACCACCATCATCGTCCTCACTACCACCATCATCACCACTACCACCACCATCATCATCACTACTGTTACCATCACCACCACTGTCACCACCACCACCATCACCACCACTGTCATCACCATCACTACTGCCACCACCATCACCACCACCACCACCATCACTACCATTACCACTACCAACACTAACACCATCACCACCATCATCAGTACCATCACCACCATCACCACCACCAGCATCATTATCACTGCCATTACCACTAGCAACACCATCACCACCATCATCATCACTATCACCACCACTACCTTACCTCCACCACTACCAATACCAACACCACCAACAGTAATACCAACACCACCACCAATACCAGCACCAATGCCATCACCACCATCACCCACCACCACCACCACAGTAACAAGAATGGTTTAATGCATGTAGTTTTTGCCCAGTGGACTCAGATTTTGAATAACCTTCAACCCAATGAGCAACAGAACATTGTTTACTCTTCATTCATCAGTATCTCACCTTGCCTGGGCCACCAACAATTTAAAGAACAATCAAAGTCCTTTATATCATATTTCCATTTTATGTAAATATAATTCATACCTAGCGTGAATTCTTTAAGGGCCATCCTGATTCAGGTCTTTGCATGTGTTTTATTTTGTGCATTTTCAGTTCTCATTCTCTTTTTATTATTAAGAGAGTTTCCTCTTCCTCCACCTGACATCCCTCACCCTATAACTGGTTATGATCTAAGATAATTTCTTTTCATCAGTACTTTGTTTTGTGCTTTGTGTTGGAATAGCCAAAAGTAAAATCAATTCTTCCTTGACTCATAACGACAACCTACCAGGGAAGAATTTCTTGGGTCCTAAAAAAGAGAGTTCCAAGTGTTCCCTGGGTATACCATTTTTTCTTGTTTTTCAGTAGAGTCTTGGAAAAAAGTTATTTGCCCAGTGGGTGATTTAGGTAAATGCGTTCTTGTACAGCATAACTAATTAGATAACAGGTAGTCGATTAGCAAAGTAAAGCCACCTTCCCATCATACAACGTTGAGGACATTCCAATAACTTTATTTGATCTGAGTGCATGGTCACCTGGCTCCCATGTGTGGGAAGTCTGGCAAGCTGGCCTCCCACAGGAGAATCGTGGTGTGGCAGTTACGTCTCTCTTCCCCTCATTTTCTTACTAAGAATGTAGCAAAACAACAACATCAACACACACCCCTATATCGATATGGTTTACAGTATTGGATGCTAAGTACAGGCGATCCTTCTTCTCATGCTTTAGAACCGGCATTTGCCATCAGCCAAGAGGCAGAAACACTGAGATGCGCTGAGTTGTCTTAGAGAAGACAGCAGATTCTCTTAGAGGATCCTGATGCAATTGTGACCTTAGTAAGGACTCAAGATACAACCATGCCCCTTGGCCCCTGTAAACGGTCATTTTCTACCTCCCACGCTGTGATTTCAGTCAAATAAACAATGAAGTCAGATCTGTCAGAGAGTTCATTTGGCCAGTGTTACCTTTGCTTCATAAGGAATAAAACACGATGCTTTGTTTGTGCCAAGGAGAAGACAAAGGGATGCATCTGTTCAGTGGCTACATATATAATAATCCACTATTTAAAAACAAGTCCTTTTGGCATACCTCACAGACCCAGATAATTTCCCAGGCTAAACTCAACGCTAACATTTATAAAAGACAATACGGAAGGTCCTAAAGCAGCATCTGTAGGACTAGACCTAGATAAAGACAGTTAATTATGCTCACAGATATTTATTACCTCAAAGTGTCTAAATAAAATGTAGCTCTTAAACTATTATCCAAGTAAGCCCAATGATTTTAACTGGCTCTTTTTACTTTGTATTGATAATCTGTAAAGAAAAACATACATAAGCACAATTTCTCAAAACACAACCAATACCAGCAAACATAATTTCTAAATGTAAAGAGCATCCTGAAAACTAATGATGAACTCATTTTCTTAGCTGATGTGACCTTCGTGAGAAGAAAGCTTTGAAAGAGTATTCACCACGGACAATGCAAAACTTCAGAGTTTTTTATGAAAATTAAATGGTTTGTCCCCTGAAGAATCAGCATTAAAACCCTTTTATGCACTGGCATAAAAAATTAACCTTAACAAATAAAACTAAGCTGTGAATCATTTATCTTTGCTTATCTCTTTGATTACTGTATATTAATTAAGATGTGAATTACTACTTCAAATAAAAGGATGCCTGGAATCCAAAAGAATGAAAATGCAGGCTGATGTAAGGAGACAATGAGCTGGGTAATTCAGGAAGCAATTGAAAAATGAATGTTTACTTTTAATGTTTTACTTTGCTATTTTCCTTAAAAGAAAATCTATATAAATTTATATTGTTTGCACTCTGCTGTTCTGATAGTTGAAAACAGTTGTTCGACTGCACTGGTCTTTGAACGCTTAGATGGCAGGGCTCAATAATCTGTCTCAGCCCAGGTTAAGTGATGGAATTCATTTAAATGCCCCAGAAGTAATCATCCACAAAGAGTACATTATTTCTCTTTTATGAAATTTCAAACCTAATACTGATGGGTGGCATGCAATTAAACCTGATCAATATGTAATTTAGGTGGGCTGACATGTTTTCAAATTCTCAGAATATAGATTCTTTCAATATTGCAAGAGCTTAGCGAAATACTTAGCTCTTATAAAATAGCTAAAGCAGTTTAGTACAGTACAGAGAAAAAGAATAAGTTTAGCCAGAAGATATACAGGGAAGTAATTATACTTGGAGAGTCTAATTTTTGAACAGAAACCATAATTGGTAAAGGAAGAGTGCCTGGGATCCTGCTTGCTCTTTTTTTTTCTTTTTTTTTTTTTTTTTTTTTTGAGACGAGGCTCGTCTGTCGCCCAGGCTTGGATGCAGTGGCCGATCTCCAGCTCACTGCAAGCTGCCGCCTCCGGGTTTACGCCATTCTCCGTGCCTCAGCCTTCCCGGTAGCTGGGACTACAGGCGCCGCCACCTCGCCCGGCTAGTTTTTTTGTATTTTTAGTAGAGACGGGGTTTCACCGTGTAGCAGGATTGGCTCGGATCTCCTGACCTCGTGATCCGCCCGTCTCGGCCTCCCAAAGTGCTGGGATTACAGGCTTGAGCCACCGCGCCAGGCCCCTGCTTGCTCTTTCTACCTCCCTCTTACCTTCTCTCTTCTACATAAGAAAAGCAAGAAAGGCTATCAGCAGGATTTTGTGAAGAATCATGTTAGCAATTTTCATGTACAAATACTTTCAAAAGCATTGTAAATACTAATTAAAAGATTGTCAAAACCACATTATTACATTTACTCACAAAATTTTACATTAATGTATTACATTAATACATTTATAAATGTAAATGTACTATGTTAATACATTTATTCACAAAGTTTTATTACCCAGAAATCAAAGTGAGACCCCCCCCAAAAAAAACACCCAGACCCCATGGAGGCGTGGGATTACCATAATGACCCTTTGTGTTAAGCTAATAAACAAGGGAAGTACATTGGCTTGTGACCCTAAAGGTGAAGGGGGACGCTCCCTGGTATTACTAATTAGCCTGCTGTCATCCACACAATGAGAATTACACTTGAGTTCCTATGATTTGACAGGATTCAATTTTAAATTTCATGCCTGAGGTCTTAAAGTGCTCTTTCACCCCTCGCATTTGCATGTTATCCATGGCCAATCAAATACAAACAAGGGCTTTATGTTTGTGGAAGCCTGTGGGAAGCAGAGATGCATGAGGCTGGCCCTGCAACAACACCCGTGCAGCTCAGGGAGCGGGGTCTCCACACAGGCCTTGGCACCGAGCCAGAGCTTTTCATCATGGTGGGGAGTGTAGTATTTTCTGGACTTCCATCTACAGACAGGGCTTTTTTTTTTTTTTTTTGGTCAAATGTGTGCTGAATGTTCATTAAGCCCACTCCTCTTCCTTGTGCAGATGATTTGCTTAAATTGGCTGCTCCTGACTGTGGGGACAATCCTTCTTCCCCTCATTTCTTGCTCGGAGCAGAACCCAGTGCCAACTCCCATTCACTACAGGAAACTTGTTTTCCGGTTACTCTGCCTGGGGCTGAGACCACGATAGCATCTCTCCTTCAAGGGATGGGGCAAAGGGAGAACCTCCTGCACCCGTGATTCATTCGCTATTTTAAGACCAGGGAGATTCGTACTGGTACTTACTAGATGAATATTAGCCATCAACAAATATGCCCTTTCCAATTCGATTTTCATAACATCATTGAGTAAAATGTTAGCTCTATTTAAATCACACTTCCTCTTGAAACTTCATACCTTCTGCCCTGAAGTTGGCAAACATTCTTATGTAATAAAAGAAGTATCCCCCCCTCATCCGGGTTCATTTAAATAAAATCCCCGGTAAGAAATTAGGAAGAACAAAGTCACAACTTTACAAAGGCATAAGTAAACAAAAGGACCCTCTGCAATTCATCCTCACAACCTCAAATAAACACTAATGTGTTTTCTTGGATGTGCCTTTCAGAAATGCCTGAAGTGATATGGAGGAAGAGGCTTTCTCTGAGCTATTTGCTGGTCACTGGGACAGAAATGACAAAGGAGTCTGTCCATTAGTTTTTCAATACAATGCTCAATAGTAGCTGGAAATTGATGGGGTAACTGTGGCATCGCATTGAGGAAACTTATGATGCGGACAATAGCACTTTCAATAAAACGGCTTTTGATTTTCTATGTGTCAAACGTTTTAATATTAGGGCATTTCTAGGTCAATGAAGGGTTAATGTAGCATCGTAAATCATATCTCAACAAGAGCCCTAAACTTGCTATGAGTAGAAAGTAGTTTGTTCAGGTCAAAAAAAAATCATCCAAAAAAATCACAAAATGTAAGTAGCTAAAGCAAGGTGGAAACCACATTTATTTCACTGCCCCCATACAGACATCGACATAGCTTACTAAGGAGAGTGAATAGGTGAATTAGAAATTAATGATTCTCTGCAATGTAAATGGCAATTAAAGGGCATGGGCTGCTCCAGGCTCGGTCCAAAGCCCGTCTCCATTTACTTGGTTGGAAACTCACAGCATATGTAAATGTTGCAATTGAGCTCTGCTACGTCTTTATTGAAAGCTATCATCTTCTGTCCACTTTAACCCCACCAAGTACACTTAACGTTGCATCTGTTCACTCACCTTTACAATAGAATTTCCACCATTATAGTGTTTGGCTAATCTTTCGGTATGAATAAATAATGATCACTCCAACAAGCCGCAGCCCCACACATGACACCCTTGATGTTACGATCAGCAAAGCTCAATGATTTACATCGATTATAATCCTACACGTCAAAGTGTTGCCTGGCAAAGCTACCTCGTTGCTGTTATTTGTGGGATTTTTTTGGTCTGAAATGCTCAAAAAGAGCTATTCTTGCAGAAGGTGTAAAATGGTTAATTTTTTAACTCATTAAAAAAAAGAAAATGAAACCCTTTTACCACCATTACGTGTAAGTGCAATTAAAAAAAGATGACAAATTCAATAAGATTTAATGAAGAACAGAAGGAATGCAATGAAAGAACACTTTTTCCATTTTGTTTGTGGTTTTAGTCTAAACTAGCCACATATATCACACCTTGCCCAGAGATTGTTTTCAGAGAAAAGAGCCAAAAAACACCCTTATCCAGAGGGAAAAGATCACACAGCAAAGTCCCTGCCTTCATGACACACCAGAGTCTGCAGAGTCCGGGAGAGACACAGAACCACCCTCTGTCATGAGGTCCCAGCTCCTTAAAAATCATGCAGACAAAACCCCAACAAACCAAAACAAACCACAACTCTGAGAGCAATGTAAACTTAGGCACAATTTGTCACTTAAAATCTGCAAATCCCTGCAATATTCGGTGCTAGCCTGTGAAACAAATGGGTTTCTGGGAGGGAAAGCTGCATTGACAAACCCGGCAAAGAGCAATTTTCTGTCGTTTAATGAAGGATGGAGAAAGGGCTTGATAAAGTACCCACTCATTACAAGTTTGTTTTTGTATGTGTGTCTGGATGGCCGACAGAGAAAATGTGCATGTGTTGATGAAAAGGTAAAATCTCCCCAGTTCAATCTTCTTAGACAAGTTGGAATTGTTAAAAGCAATCTTATTTTATTGGGAATTCATTTGGACGGTACCGAACAAAGAGACAGCTGAAATAGCAGCCTGTTGGCATTCCTTTTTAGCTAAAATAATACAAAATATTGTAATTGTTGAGAGTTTTACATTTTCTTTCGACTCTAATGTATAGCATTAAAATGATGTATATGTAATCTTAGAATTTATAAAATATCCAATTAATTTAATTTCTAGCCAGTCATACATATACATGAAATGTGTTCTATAGCTACATAATTTCTATTCTAATCTTCTATATTAAAATACATAATACAATGACAGATTATATTACCCCTATGATTGTTATATTGATTTTGTTATTTGTAACAAACAACAATTGAAACCATCAAACAAATCAGCAAATTTCCAAATTTAGATAGATAAAAAATAAATTGAATACTGCTTAGTTGGATCAAAGTTCTAGAAATCAATCACATGGAATCAAAATATGTTATAACTTTAAAAACTTGAATATATAAATTATCTTAGTTATTTGAAATCGTGAAAAAAGATCAGACATTTTTTCTTATTTTAACAACTGAAATTGTAAGGAAACAGGATCACAGGGAGATGGGTGCTGAGTAAAGCTGTTAGGAGATGCTTCTTAATGATACTGGAAGGGATGTCTTAGCGCCGGGTACTTGATAAGGTTGTTAAGAAGATACGTTGACACAGCACGCACGCACGCACACACACATACGATTCTGAAATAATCTAGGCATCGTCTACACACAGTTATGTGGATTCAGGCATGAATAGCAAACTCTGATGACACTCAGTCTTGCAAAGCCCTGGTCTAGTGGACGGAGTCTGCAACTGAAGGCGCCTTCTCTCTCCCTGTGAATGTGAAGTGCACTGTCTGCTTCTTCCTGCCATAGCGAAAATCTATCGGCAACTGCTTAAAATTTAGGCCTTTTCTGTATTCCACTTTTTCTTTCAGTTTTAACCCTGGTGTGCTGTGTTTGTGAGACTCCTGTTCCTGCCCCTTACCAGTGACCCACTGTCTCAAGTGAGGATGCCCCTCCCCCTGTGTCCAGGCAGGAGGGCTGGCCGCCTGGCATTTCAACCTGCAAAAGGCCTGTTTTCAGGACCAAGTCCAGAGTCAGAGAGAACCAGGGCACGCCACTGCCATGTACTGCCTGAAGCAGAGTCATGCGCTCATGGCAAAAGTTAGGGGCCACAGACGGAAGGTCTTCATGCCCACACCAGAAGGGTTTTGTGGGGCTTAGATAATTAAAAAAAAAAAAAAAATCATCTAGCATTTAAATATTGGGATGTTTTTATATACATGTGTGGATTTTCAACTTTTATTAAAAATATGTGGATCTGGCCATATTGTGTTCCCGTTGTGCAGGGCACAGTGGGCTGTAGTCCAGCCACACGGCTCCCTGCAGGTGGTATAACCTCCCTCCAGCTTCCCATCTGCTCCTGCTCACCCCAGGTTCTGCAGGGCCTGTAAGCAACTTAGCTCAGGCCCTCAGAGGGAACCACTGGCTCTGTAGGAAACTTTTGTGGCAACAAGGGAATGGACAGAAGAATACAAAGAGAAAGGTTTCTTTTCTAATGGAAGTACTCTAACTATTAATTTAATTTTACTCTCTTTGAACACCATTATTTTCTATGATAAGTAGGGATCACAGCATCTTAATGAATCAAGTGTTCACTTATTATTCCCATCTCATTCACCAGAACCGTCGTAATTATATCAGGATGTGCAAAACTCTAGAATGTCTAAAATGATTAAGCCCCCAAGTGGGAATTTAATTGAATGTACTATAAGCTTTTGAAAATTCAAATGTGTACATTTGCCCCCGTATCCATGGGAGATAAGTTCCAAGAACCCCTGGAGATACCAAAGTCTACACATGCTCAAGTTCCTGATATAAAATGGTGTAGTGCCTGCACATAATCTGTGCACATCTTCTGGTTCACTAACATCAACTCTAGATTACTTATAATACCAACTTCAGGGTAAATGCTATCTAGTTGTTTTCTGGATTGCCTAGAAAATAATGACAAGAAAAGTCTCTGAACATGTTCTGTACAAATGCAATTTTTTTTTTTCTGAATATTTTCAATCTTGGTTGGTTGAATCTATGGATGGGGAATTCACAAATACAGAGGATTGACTACGCATTGGAAACATTTTCAGCAAACAGTAAAAATTACCAGTGTCCTAAAGTGTTAACACATGAAGTTGTGCTCTTAAAAAGATTAATGATTATTTCATTATAAATGTCAAATTTATATGTTCTGATATATATTTTTATAAATGATTATGTTAATGCATTTATTAGGTGCTTTTTTCTTAATTTCAAGGCTTTATCAATCACTTGCAAAGAAGGCTCAAAAAGAGAGAAGGTTAGGTGTGACCCATCAGGATTTCCATATACAAGGAGAGTGAGTTAGACAAGTGCATAAACATGCAAATCATGAACGGGAACAAACAGATGACATGGGGAAAGGCAGGAGGGCTGTGTGGGGTTCTCTGGGCTGGGTGACGTCAACTGGGCTGTAGAGCCATTTGGCATGGTCTCAGAACACACACACACACAACGCATAATCTCCCTTCATGTCAGATTAAATTTCAAGGTGCATCATGAACAGCATAAGCCAACATCATTGGTATTTTAGCAAGATCATTTGCATATTAAAGGCTAAAGATACTTAATTTTGATCATGTGATATGAAAACAAGCACACCGTCTATTTGCTTGTCCTGTGTTTTTCCACTGCAGACAGAACACACAAGGGTCACTCTCCATTCCCACCTGTTGTGGTGCTTAGTTCCCAAACAGCCCCTCCTCTTGTGATCACTGCTGAGTGCCATGCACAGAAGAGACACGTGGCATTTCTAGCCCATGTGGCTTGGGACAGCTACACAGAAAATATCATGAAAGCAAGGCTTACAAAGTTGGGACCTGAAGAAACAGGACATTCTATCTCATTTTCATGACTAAATCATTTTATGATGACAGAATTTGTACCTTCCAAAAATGTATTGCTAAGGTTAGTTTATTGCCCAGGAATGAACTTAGAAAATAACAACTCCACAACTTAGGAACGGAGAATCACAAGCTATAGCTTCTCACTTACATGCAGGAGCTAAGCTACGGATAAGCAAAGGCATACAAAGTAATACAACAAACTTTACAGACTCAGAGGGGAGGGGTGAAAAGGGGGTGAGGAATAAAAAACTACGTATTGGACACAATGTACACTTCCAAGGTGACACAGGTACACTAAAATCTCAGAATCTACCACTATGTGTAATTCATCCATGTAACAAAACCCACTTTTACCCAAAAAGCTATTGACATTTTAAAAAATTAGAGAAATTGGCTGGGCGCGGTGGCTCATGCCTGTAATCCCAGCACTTTAGGAGGCTGAGGCAGGCAAATCACGAGGTCAGGAGATGGAGACCATCCTGGCTAACATGGTAAAACCCCATCTCTACTAAAAATACAAAAAATTAGCCGGGCGAGGTGGCGGGCACCTATAGTCCCAGCTACTTGGGAGGCTGAGGCCGGAGAACGGCGTGAACCCAGCAGGCGGAGGAGCTTGCAGTGAGCCGAGATCCAGCCACTGCACTCCAGCCTGAGCGACAGAGCAAGACTGTCTCAAAAAAATAAATAAATAAATAAATAAATAAATAAATAAATAAATAAATAAATTAAAACCTTCAGTTTATGGTGAAATTGAAAATTGCTGCTAAGTAGCATGAAAGAACAATTTCTTCCCCCAAATCACACAATTTGGCTCTTGACTGTAACACTTCATGTGCTTGCTTGGCTGCTAAATATGAATGTAGTGGTTAGTTAATATTTTCCTTTTAAAAAGTCACTAAAATTGACATCTTTCTTTCAGAAAATAACACGTTAAACAATAAAATTTCAAGGTGCATTTGAACAATTATTTAATAATAAAAGTTTAACCAAGACTTTATAAAATGTAAGTGCAGATGGGATTTTTAAAAACAAAACTTTGAAGGACAAAGACTTACTGGATAGAATGCTTACAAGCACCAAATAAAAAATACTTAGACACAAAAATATACATAAGGTCTATTATTGCAAAAATTAATTTTAAGCATTTAATATGTGCCACATATGGTTCACATGTCAATGAAGAAAGTATCTGCACACTCCAAGAGAGAGAAGGGTACGGTGGTAACACTGCCAGGATATCCATGGGCAGAGCAAGGGCTCGAACCCTGGCCTGTCAGAGTCAAAAGACTTTATGATGAATCAAGGACTCCCTCTACCTCCAAATAATGAGAAAGAAATGACTAACAATTCGTTTGGAAAAACACAAGCAGTTTCAATAATAAAGAGTAAATTGCAACCAAAAAATATAAGCTGCATTATATAAAAATTATGAATTTGGCTCAAAATTAGAAATATAATGGAAAATACACATTTTCTAAATGATTGTATTTTAAAAGTATCAAACAAACACTTTAAAGCCCAGGACAATTTAAAGTATAGATTCCTTTTGACACATGAAATGAAAAAGTGCTATTTGATTTCAGGCCAAAGGTAGGACACTTTTCTATTCTAAATAATCATACTTATTCTCCACATAGAAAAATGCATACCTCTCAATTTAGTATGGAGGAAACAACTCCTGGATGGGAGATGGGAGAGCTGGCTTTTGGTCCTGACTTAGTCAAGTCTCCATTTAGACAGAGCTTATCGCTGTGGCACCATAGACTTCGTGTTGGTCAAGGGCTGGTCTGCTGAGCCAACCTCACTGCCCTGTGCTCAGTGACTGGTTAGAAGCTCCTGCAAGTGGGCCCTATGTGGGATGGGCTTTCCAGACCTACCTTCAGCTGCTTTGTATATCACATTTCATTTTAAGGATAAGCTCTGCTGGTAGATAACAGTTTGGCTATCTTTGGCACAGAGGATTTATAAAGCCCTTTGCTGATGTAACATACTACAGATTCTACCACTTGTTTTCCCAGTAACACGACTTTCTCAAAGCAAGTTATCTTCTGTAACCGGTGATGCGATGGCAACCACAGCTCTAAGTTATGGCTGAGTTCCGCGGTCATTTTCTCCTATAAAAAGTAAATCATCCACTCCCTGGGACCAAGTGTTTGTGTGCATATAAATGTGTTTATGATTCACATATGGGTTTCTCAAAAAGTAGGATTTTACAGACAATTTCTATAATTTTATGGATGCTGTGTAACTTTTTATGGCTATTTTGCAGAAAGGATTAAACAAAATAATTGGGATTTAGGGTATTGTTAGTTAAAAGGCTGTTATCAAAGTAACTCTGTCCCCCCACAAATATATACTTCATTTTATTAAAATGTGAAATTTGTTTCAACCACAGAAATGTATCAACAATGTAAGGCTTTCACAGAAGATGTTTATGCGTCCTGGGTATGAGTAATACATAAAACAAAATAATGACAACAATAAAATTTTTAGTAAAATTTATAGAAAAAATATCACTTCCTTGAGGGCAAAGATCATGTTTTTCTTTGCTGAAATTCTCACAGCCTTATTTACCATAAAAGTTCCAAAAGATATTTGTTGCGTTTGTGATTGAATTCTGATAACAGTGGTATACACAGCTAGAAAAGTAAAACTCTTAAAAAAACAGAGGCATAATGCACTATTTATATGTAAGAAATGCTCTTTAAAACACTCTCATCTTATATATGCGTAAGGATTACATCTCTTTTTATTTTTACTGTAAAGCAAATGATGACTATTTATCCTGTAATGATCCTTGGTGCATATGAAGCCCATCACCACCTGTCCTGGTGTTGAAGGTATTTGAAGAAAAGCTGATGCAGCCTGGTCTGCTCCCAGGACCAGCTCAGTGCCCAGTGCCCAGTGCCCAGTGACATCACACCTGCCTCCCATGCGAACGACGGCCAGGTGAACAGCATCTCTTCCTGATACTGAACACGCCTTCAGCTGTGCACCAAGCGTGCGTGTTCCACTGTGTGATTGTTTGTTGGTAGAAATCGTATGTGGCCCAGAATGAAGAGAGGCCCCAGGTGGGCCTGGAGGGAGCAGAGCCTGAAAATGTGAAAAATCAGGAAGTGCCAATGACCAATATAAAATTCAGCATGTTCACTTTGGAGATACTCTTAAATATTCGAGATTTGGCTAGGCAAGGATCACTGAAATACCAGTGTTTCATATACACAGCAAATGAAATGCCAACATTTTATATACATCAGACCCCACCAAAAAGTATACACAATGGTCAAATTCTTGCAAGAATTGTCTGCGGACTAGCAGAGAATCAAAGCATTAAAAGCTTCTGTTTTCAAAGTAACTTTGTCCCTCTGCAAACATACACTTGATTTTTTGAAGTGTGAAATTTGTTTAATAACTACAGAAATTAATCAACAGTGTAAATAGATAATCAAAACAATGGATTTCACAACAAGTAAATATTAACTAGATTTTTCTAAATGCAAAAAATAAAAACCACCCTCCACCAGCACCATGGGTATTGCAGGTGGCATTCTGGTGGCCACACTTTCTGCGGTGGGCAGGGTACAATGGGCTGTGGACAGCCTTTGTGGGGAACTGTTTTGTTCTTCTCTCTAGGAAACATTAGTGTGAATGTTCAATTGCAGTGAAAAACAGCTGACCTTCCTTCCTCCTTCTGTGTCGCCTTCTCTATTCCATTCTCTGTCTTCCATTTGTTTTCCTTCTTTACTTTTGAACTTTTAAAAATAGAGGTGAGGCTGGTAGGATATAGGCTGTTGAGTGTGTGCTAGGCACATGTCTGCTTTTGAGCACGAGAATATGTCACCCTTGTTTACAAAGACTCTGGGGATATTCTTCAAGTACTATTTTGTCTAACATGAAAATGGACACCTATTACTTCTAAATCTCAAGGAGAAAAGAAAACGTTAAATTGAAAAAACTGTAACATCAGCTACGGGAGGTTTCTTTCATGTGGATTTTGGGAGACATGTGAGAGACAATTGGCCATTTTTTATAAGGAGGGATGATGCTGCTTATTTCATAATAATTTATCATCTCCAGTCTCCCTGCTGTCTGCTCTGAAATGTGTTACAGCTATCTGTGACTGAATTTGAGTGATTTGGCAGCAATAGTCTATATAAATGATATTTTCAAGATTTTCTTCATGGTTCAGACATTATTTCCCATATATTCCATATATATATATATA
>NW_016841755.1:3972861-4011463 GCF_001698545.2 Rhinopithecus bieti | reverse complement strand
ATATATATATATATATATATATATATATATACACACACACACAGACACACACATATATATATGTATTCATAAATTTGCCAATTTCCACAATTTCTCAGGTATACACAAACATAGTACGCCCTGTTGGTAATTAGCTCATTTAAAATACGAGCATGAAAAACTGCGTAACTGTGTGAAATGACAAATATGTTAGTTTACCTCACTATAGTAAACTGATTCTATACCTCAAATATACACAGTAAATTTACTAAAATAAAATACAAAATGAAAATATTTTATAATATTTCCTAAGGGATATTTTCCACAAAATTTTCTGGTTTATTTTGCCAAGTGGTGAATCCGTGCATACATGTCAGGTATAATGATCTCCCAAACCGAGGGTAAAACATATCTAATCCTTCTCTCTCCACCAACCATAAGACAACAAAGAAAATAACTCACACTACATAGTATACACAATGAACTAACCAAAGGGCCTGGTGGCTTCGACATAGTGCTTAGAAAGCACACCTCAATTGTGGTTTTCCTTGTGTAAATATCAATCTGATCAGAATATAGTATATTATTGGATTTCTAATTTTCTGTGAAAAGACCAGGCTATGTTAAGCAGCCTTTAGCAAGCTGTCACAGATGAGACCAATAAGCACATCCTGCCTTAACACCCAGCAAGGGTTGCCAAGGATACGATGTCGAGGGACGAGGGTCAGGAGTCAAACTGACCAATATTGAGTAAATTGCATTGGTCTGAATGATTCCCCCTGAGCTAGTAATGATATTGCAAGCACATAGTTTGGTCTGCAGACAAATACTACATTTGAAGATCAACAGAGAGCTGCATTTGGCAATTGTTATATATGCATGAATTTGGTTTGTGTGTGTGTAAAATATATAACAATATGCATGCCGAGGCTAACATGACAATGAGTTGGATATACATTAACTATATATAACTACAAGGGTACATATATATCTACTTACTCATGTTTTTAGTTGAAAGTAAATCAGGGCTATACACCAATTTATACAAAAGTATTATAATAAAAATATGTACAATATTTTTTATTTTGACATTTATAACCATGAGTTTTGACCTTAAAGCATATGCTGATTTTTCAGGATACAACAAAACTAGAGAAATATGATCTAAAGAGTTATTTTTTTAAGTAAGAGTCTCCACAAACTGTTTCAAACACATGACATGAAAGTTTATTATCAAATTCCATACGCAACCTAAAATTAAAAAACAAACATGAAAGAGTTCGGTGGTAGTCTTCTTCATAAGCATTCTTCTAACCACTAAAATTCATACTTTTTTCCTACGTAATCAATGTTTTAACCCATATTGCAGCCTTCCCATTAATAAGCTGGCTGAGTAAGAAGTCGATGCATTTCTAAGCCTTTTTCTGCTTTCTCCTCTTTGCCTTTGTCATTGTTTGGTCTTTCCTCATAGTTTGTCATGGCTCAAGGATTAAACATTAAGCATTAGTGCAGCTGCCTTAAGAAAAGACCTAAAATGGCAAGAGACCCAAGGCATGCCAGACTGGATCCATAACTCAGAGGAAGACGAACATAAACAGAAGACCCAAAATTTTGAAGACTGGCCTAGGTTGAGCTGGCTCTTACTGGCAGCTTTTTAGAACTGTCCTCCTCTCCAGAATTGTCCCTCTCTCCAGAACTGTTCCTCTCTCCAGAACTGTCCTCTTCTCCAGAATTGTCCCTCTCTCCAGAACTGTTCCTCTCTCCAGAACTGTCCTCTTCTCCAGAATTGTCCCTCTCTCCAGAACTGTTCCTCTCTCCGGAACTCTGCCCCTTTCCAGAACTCTTTCCTCCTCCAGAACTGTTCCCCTCTACAGAACTACCCCTCGCTCCAGAACTGTTCCCCTTTCCAGAACTGTCCTTCTCTCCACAGCTATCCTCCTCTCCAGAAGTGTCCCCCTCTCCAGAACTGTTCCTCTGTTCAGAACTGTCCTCCTCTCCAGAACTATTTCCCTCTGCAGAACTGTCCTCATCTCCAGAACTGTCCTTCTCTCCCAAACTGTTCCCCTCTTCAGAAATGTTCTGCTTTCCAGAACTGTCTCAGAACTGTTCCTCTCACCAAAGTGGAACAGTCGCAAGTAACAGAGTTAACACTATCTAAGATTCTATCATCTTTAATTTAAAGTTTTATAAACAAGTCAGAGAGAAAAGACTGAAGAGGATATATGAAAGGTAATTTCTGTTGGAGATAGGTTTCAAACATTTTGAAAATATTATAACCTTGCAAATTTATAACCTCAATGAAAATAGACTTTTTTTTAATCATCCTTATTTACTAACGTATCTTTCCCAGAAATGACTTAATCACATTTTCTGTACCATGATGAGATTTATGCCCTTGGCTTGAAGGATATTCTCTCATGTCTATAGTATGGCACACGCACGTTCATGTGTGTTTGTGCATAAAACAACAACACAGAATGTTCTGAAAGTATTTGGATAAGTATGTGAGTTACTCATACTATATAATTTACATCTTTAAAAACACCCTTGTTACCATTTTCTAAGTTTAAAAACAAAAGTCAAAACTGGTTTCCAAAAAACAAAGGGGCATGTGTTTTTATGATTTAATGGATGTCATTTGACATTTACTGTTTCTAAATCTATAAAGGACAGAAAACAAATGGCCAGTGCAGCTCTAGATGAACGGTTAAGAAAGGAATTATTCTAAGTCTAAAGTAGTGCATTTATAAAAATGCTGAGTTCTGTCTGTGTTCAATTGGGATACTGACCAGAGGGAGGCTGGAGGCAAGATAATTAAGTTTCCTTTACTAATTTAGTTCTTTGTAGCATTTGCAGCTATCTTTTCTAAGTGCCTGCTGCCCAGTCCTGTCACCTTCGATGCTGGATTGGCTGCCAAGGTGAAAGATGCTACCGTGAAAATCCTCACTGAAGGGTCCCTTACATTACAGCCTGAAAGGGGGCTGCCCAGATATTTTAAATTTGCTTGTTTTATTTCACACATGTCCTGCAATCTACACTAATTACACTGAGATTTCAGTATTGGTTTCAACAGAGAAGTGATTGACAAGGAAGATGCTAGGGAAGGTCTATAGCAAATAATAGAAAGGAAAATTAATAAATCACAGCTCTTTTCACATAAAGAAAGAATATTTTTTGTAAGGTGAACTATTTAAAACACAATTAGCTCATTCATGTCTTGGCAGCAGGAAATACTGTTTTTAGACCTGCAGTGAGCTCGCTCTTCACTTGAGATTTAAACTGACAAGTAAGAAGATGTGTAGTCTTGAACTTGTTCCTCTGCTAACGAGGTCTCGCTCACCTTGCTCCTGAAGACACATCCTCTCATCTGTGTGTTCCTGCATGCAAAGGAGAGGATATTTTCAGGCCATTTCCATGCTCTGCTCCAGACATTATGCATTGAAAATACCAGTATACGGGAGAGAGACCGGTGACTCGAATGTGTCTCTGCAGGACCCTGTTAAAATCAACGCATCCGATATTATTAAAGACATCTTTTGGGGAAAATACTTTGTTGGAAATATTCTAAACTCTGAAAATGCTTCGTTAAAGGATCTTTCTGCTGTTTGTCCCCCTGGGTCCTTAGAGGTTGCCACTCTGTTTTACCCTGGAGTTCCCCTTGCTGGGCACTCTACACCTCAGCCGAGGGGGCAGGGTCATCCTGGTCTTCGGCTCTGACCAGTACCTATTGCCAAACTGATGTGGTTTGGGCGTCCCCCGAAACCTCACCTCGAATTCCCCTGGGCTGGGGGAGGGACCCGGTGGGAGGTGACTGAGTCATGGGGGCGAGTCTTCCCCGTGCTGTTCTCCTGAGGGTGAATCACGGGGCGCGTCTCTCCCGTGCTGTTCTCGTGAGAGTGGATCACGGGGCGGGTCTCTCGCGCGCTGCTCTCGTGAGAGTGGATCACGGGGCGGGTCTCTCGCGCGCTGTTCTCGTGAGAGTGGATCACGGGGCGGGTCTCTCCCGTGCTGCTCTCGTGAGAGTGGATCATGGGGCGGGTCTCTCCCGTGCTGTTCTCGTGAGAGTGGATAGGTCTGATGAGATCTGATAGCTGTAAACACGAGAGTTTGGCTGTGTAAGTTCTCCCGCTTTGCCTGCCGCCACCCACGTGAGACGTGGCTTGCCCCTCCTTGCCATCCGCCATGATTGGGAGACCGCCACAGCCACGTGAAACTGTGAGTACAATTAAGCTTCTTTCTTTTATAAATTGCCGAGTCTCCAGCATGTCTTTTATCAGCAACATGAAAACGGACTAATACACTAACAAACATAAACCAGCACTTCCAGCCCAAATCTTCTCCTGAGAAGGCGAGGGAACACAAATGGCTCTACACTTTTTGGCGGGGTAGTGACAGTCCATTGTCCTGGTGTTTCTTGTCACCCCCAGACACCCGGCAGTACATTTCCAAACTCTCGTTCTTTCTTCTCATGTCTGAAGATGAGTATTCTCTAAGGGTCTACTATTATTCCTCTCTTTACCTCACACCTCATTTTAGATCATCAGCCATTGTCTGGGCTTCCCTGACGTCTCAGCAAAGAAAAAAATAAGAGACGGCAAGACTAGGTGTGTTGACTTGGTATTTTAAGGCATTTGTGATGGTATCAATACATCTCTTCCTGATGGCTACACAACTCCATCTGGATATCCTTCCAAAAGCTGAAGTTCAACATGTCCAATAACAAATTCCAATTTACACTAAGCAAAGCATCACACAAACACCACAGTTTGCTACGTAGAATAGTTATCACATTTATAATGATGAAAATTATAAATAAAATCTCCAGTGACAAAAAAGCTAACTATATTTTTAAAGCAAACAGATTATAATGCTAGAAGCAGGCACACACAAACGAATGATCTAAATTTCTTCAAAGAAAAATTTGTACAACAAAGATTTATTTGGCCCTTTCTGGGTGTCAGACATTGTGTTCTGCAGATTTGACACAGGAGAGCATATCTGCAACTCACACATAATATTTAGTACTGAACAAATCTATTAAAAGTGCTGAAAACCAGTGGCTATCTCTTAGAAACCATGATTATGGTCACTTATGGCCATTTTAAATTTCTTGCTTTCACTTTGTTATTTACTGCAAATTATTTAAAATGTGTGTTTATTGTATAATCAGAAGTTATTTCAAACAAAAAAATATAAAAACTCATGGCTCTCTCCCTCACGTGTTTCTAATCCAGCTCCCTTTCCCTCTTTATTGCCAGTTCAGGGCCTAGCAACAAGAATATTGGTGGCTTCTGTCTCCTCTTTCCTCATTGGATCCATTTCTAACTCAGTGATTTCTGCCCTCTGTTTCTGAAATTTCCACCTGTTTTAATCATTCAGCAGGCACTTCTCTGGTGTCTTTAGCTGGAGCGAGCTTCCTCTAACCACCTCTGTCAAAAGCACACCCAATCTCTCTCCCATCTACACCTCCACTTTCTTCATCGCCATTCCCGTCATCACTCATGTGAATGCCAGGCCTACTGTGTCTACACCTCCATCTCGAGTCATCACTCCTCAAATGGCCCATGCATGGGCACTCCTTTCATTGACTTCTAAGCTCTTAAGTCTTGGGGTCGTGTCATCACTTCCTTTCATGCAAGACTGAACACAACATCTAAAATGAATTATCAGGCTGGGCTTGGTGGCTCATGACTGTAATCCCAGCATTTTGGGAGGCTGAGGCGGGTGGATCATTTGAGGGCAGGAGTTTGAGACCAGCCTGACCAACATGGTGAAACTGCTAAAAATACAAAAACAAAATTATCTGGGCTTGGTGGCGTGCACCTGTAATCCCAGCTACATGGGAGAATGAGACAGGAGAATTGCTTGAACCTGGGAGATGGAAGTTCCAGTGAGCCGAGATCATGCCACTGCACTCCAGCCTGGGCGACAGAGTGAGACTCCATCTCAATAAAATAAAAAGAGTAACTCACATCTTATTTCCCTCATTCAGATTCACTCTCAGCTCTTTCCCCACTCTGCTCTGTGTCCTGAGGGGTTTACGCCATGGGCTCCATCCCTGGACTAGCTGGTCATCAGCAGGATTCATCCAGGGGACCCCGTGAATGAGGAAGGCAAAATTAGGGCCTTTGCTCCTCAACCCTCTCTGTGAGAAGCAAGGCAGCCGGGCCCCTCCCCAGCACACCCCACCCTGGAGGCCCACCCTGTCCACATCGCCTCTCACTGCAGGTCCCCGTGAGGTCTTCCTTTGCTCCAGTTCAGTCTGAGAGGTAGAGCCTGCACCTACTCCTAGTAAGTTGTTGTGGCCCCCTGTGATCCGGCCGCTCCTGTGAGCAACCCCTTATCAAAATCCTCCAATTGTTGTAGGTGAATATGTCACACATTTCTGGCAGTTCTAACATATTCCAGTAGGTGGTCTGCTCTGGGTGGAGGAGAGCGAGAGAAGAGATGGGCACTGGGAAACCAGAGTGTGTGCTGGCCTGATTGAGATGGGTAAATTTAGAAAGTGTCATCATCATTTTACTTCAAAGACTCTGGATTTCCAGGGTGTCATATATATCAATATTTAAATATAAAGGCAAGAATTCCAGTCCTCCATGGATCAATAGTAATTATTTTAGAATAGTCGGATACATTGATTTATCCGCATCTCTGACCCCGTCCACTAACACGAGTAAGCAGGAGTTGCATGTGTGCTTACATACATGAGGGGCGCGGGGCGTCTTGGCCAGGCGGTACCCCGCGATGGTGCTTGCCGGATAACCTGCACTCAGCCTCTTTTCTTGGAGTTTGAGTATTTGATCTTCACGTTGTTCTCATGTCCGTGTTGGTAAACACTTAGGAAAAATGGAAGCGTGGCAGTGTCTTTAATTGTATAGAGTTTATACTAAAGGGCATCAAAATCACCCTCTCTTTTACCTTTTAACATGCACAGAATTTATTACCATTTAAAACAATTTTTCCAAAGTCTCTAATTCCCAGTGGAACTTGTGGAGAAGAGGCAGCTGGGCAGCTGTGTGTTGTGCTGGTGGAACTGAGATCGGGTCACCTGATGAAGGAGATGCAGTTTACTTAATAAAACTCTAATCACTGAGCAGTCAATCTTGACTCTGTGCTGATAAAAAATTGTGTCCAATAAAAAACAAAGCCAGACTTAGCAAAGAGAGACGACATTCAGTACGGATATTGCAAGGGAGAAAAAGTTACTATGGCCACGGAGAGAGGAGGTCATTGCCATGGGGAGAAGCCTCCAGCCGTAGGGTCTGCATGTCTCCCAAGGATTAGGAAAAGGGTTTTTCTTTTCTAGGAGAAGTAAACAGAGCTAGAGAAACTGGGTGTGTAGGTCCAGGAATGCTTTCCCTCGAGGTTGGTCTGTTCTCAGGCGGGCCTGGTGACGGGGCTGTCTATGGGGCTCGGACTGTGTGTGCGGACTTGGAGAAGGCGGAACGCTTGGCCCATGTTTGACTCACAAGCATGATGTCTGACGCATCAGCGGGAGTGAGTAGCACAGCTAATCATGCACGGGGCACGGAGTTGGAGGCACTCGTCTGGACTTCTTCTAGGAAAACAAAGGGACACGCTTTGATGTCACCTAAGCCCCAGGGGGAGGGTGGTGCCTTGTAGTGAGCCGTTTGCAGGAACACCACGGTGAGATTTCTTACTCTTCACCGTTTTCCAGGATCACAGGGCTCAGGTGAAGTCCAAGACTGTCAGAGGTGTGGATAAAGTTAAAATACTTAACCTTCTCAGGTAAACAGAAGGTAAAATTTTATTGTTCTTTTCCCCAAATATGATAGTAGATATTTTCAGAATAGAGACGGTAGAAGCGTAATAAAGTCTCCTTAGCTGCAGCTCTCAAAAAAAAAAAAAAAAAAGCAGAATATATTCTTCATTTTAAAGAACTGTTTAGGATGTAATTCATGTAATTCACTTAGGGAACCTAATGTCTTTTGTAGCGCCTGATTAATTTTGAGACATAAGCTTTGGACTCAGAACTGAGTTGGACTCTTGCTTCACTTCACTTCACGGAGCTGCGTAGGCTTGGCGGGATGGTATGTTCTGCAACCTCATCTGCAAAATGGGAATAGTTATAGCAACTGTCTCAGAGTGACTGAAAGACCAAGTGAGCTCATATGTACAAAATGTTGTCACCGTGTCTGCTTCATATTTAGAAATATTTAGTAACTGAGGATTATTCCTATTAATAATATTAATAGATGAATAAAATAATGTTTCCTTTTGCATCTTCATTGCAAAGATAAGAGAGACTACAATATTTAAAAATAAAATGCTGGCTCGGTGTGGTGGCTCATGCTTGTAATCCCAGCACTTTGAGGGGCTAAGGTGAGAGGATTGCTTGAGCTCAGGAGTTTGAGACCAGCCTGGGGAACATGGTTGTCTCCACAAAAAATACAAAAATTAGCTGGTGTGGTGGCATATGCCTGTAGTGTCAGCTACTGGGGAGGCTGAGGCAGGAGGATTAATTGAGTCCAGAAGGTGGAGGTTGCAGTGAACTGAGATCACACCACTGCACACTAGCCTGGGTGACAGAATGAGACCTCGTCTCAAAAAAAGAAAAAAATAAGTAAAATAAAACATCGTATGATTATCATTAATACAAATGAAGTCATTTGAAGGATATCAACTTTTTATTTCTTTCTCACTTATGGTAATATTTTAAAATTTAATTGCTATAATTGTTAAAATCAGATAAATGCTTTAGGATAGATATTTTCCTGTTATATGTTCTACCAGGACAGTATTATCAAGAATATATTGAAATTAATGCAAACCAAAATGAACCAAACATAACAAGCATGCAATATAATTTTTTTCTTACATTTCACATTTCTAACTGTAGAGAGGAAATATCACATTTAGGTTGAAAATCAATTAATTATAACATTAGAAATGAAATCGTAGAAATAGGAAACTCACAACTTGAAAAGCGTCTTCTTCATGAAATGTACCCTGGCTCTTAAGTACAGTACAGTGCTGAGAATGTCACTGTACTCTTATTACAGGAGGTAATGAGGCCTTAAATTGGGGAAAATTTAAAGACTAGAGTATTTTATTGGTATAACTTTCCAAAATGATTACTTAGGAAGCGATTAAATGGATAATTATCAGGAGAGTAGAATATTAAAAGTAAACCTTGTCTGGCGGGGCGCGGTGGCTCACGCCTGTAATCCCAGCACTTTGGGAGGCCGAGGCGAGCAGATCACAAGGTCAGGAGATTGAGACCATCCTGGCTAACACGGTGAAACCCTGTCTCTACTAAAAATACCAATGGATTAGCTGGGCGCAGTGGCGGGGGCCTGTAGTCCCAGCTGCCTGGGAGGCTGAGGCAGGGGAATGGGGTGAACCCGGGAGGCAGAGCTTGCAGTGAGCCGAGATCGCACCACTGCACTCCAGTCTGGGCGACAGCGAGACTCCATCTCAAAAAAAAAAAAAAAAAAAAATAACCCTTGTCCTTAAACATTATTTCTACCATTTTTACGCATTCCAGTGTGGGTTCCTGTTTTCCAGCCTCCCCATCCCTCACCCGCCTTCCGCAGACTGTTGCACAGCTTCGCATCTTTGCACACGCTGCTCCTCTTAACTAGACACATGTGCGCCGAGCGCACCCTAACCCATCCTTGTTCCCCCTGGTTCAGCCACTGTCTTCTCTGAGAAGCCCTGTGTGGGATCCCCGCGGGATGTCAATGCCATCGACTCCGGGGCCCTGGACCCTCCGTATCCGGCACTCCCACTGCTATATTCCCGGTAACAGGTTGAAATGGAGCCACTGTCGTGCGCCTCTTACGTTCTGTGCTGGGAGCTCCTTACAGAGAGAGACTTAATCTTAGGATCTTTGTGCGTCTAGGATTTGGCATCAAGCTCAGCGTAGAGTAGGGGCTGGATAAATGTCTGTTGTTTTCTTTCAACGTTTTTATGCTAAATGTCAAAATCTAGACTGTAAGTCAAACATCGAAGCTAGAGAATGCAGTATCTTTATGTAAAGGAAAAGCCATCTCTCTTAGAAATACCTTCAGAGGAAGCCATTGTAGGCGCAGAACAAACGTTTCTGGGCACCACATGGAACCAAAGGAAATCGAGTTTTGGGAAGTGGAGTTTTTGTAGCAGGAGCCTTACATAGCACAGGTTGGGGCAGAGGATAGAAATGGTTTCTTATTATTGGAATCCATATGCTATTCCCAAGACAACAGGGGTTCCATTCAGATCTTTTACATATAATTTGGTTGTAATATATTGGTGAAGGTTGGGGGAGTGATTTTTTTTTTTTTTTTATGACGAGGTTAGGGAAGAATTGAAGAGGAAAAATGGAAGGTAGTAAAAGTGTTCTCCATAAGGTAAGAGAGAAATGCAGTGAAGAAGAGGAAGGAAGCCAACTTGAGAGACTGAGAGATACACAGTGGGTGTGTGTGTTGGGTGGTGTCTGTGAGATCATGAGTATTAAGTCCTGTATTTGCAAGTAGACTAAGTGTTGGGTGGATGAGGAGAATGAGCACGCTCACTCACGGTCACTGTGAAGGCAGCACATTTTTTTTTTTTTTTAATTTTAAGTTCTGGGATACAAGTGCTGAATGTGCGGGTTTGTTACGCAGGTATACGTGTGCCATGGTGGTTTGCTGCACCCATCAACCCATCCTCTAGGTTTTAAGCCCTACGTGCATGAATGCATTAGGTATTTGTCCTAATGCTCCCCCTTCCCTTGCCTCCCACCCCCCAACAGGCCCTGGTTTGTGCAACACATGTTTTTAAAAATGGTACAGGTAAACTATTTTCAACACAATGAAAGTGTTTTCACCATGAATTGATGTGCGAGGGGAAAGGTTAGGGCTTCAAGATTATTTTTAGAAAATAAGAAAGACTGAAAATATAAAAACAACGAACCCGGCAATCGAGAGAGAATATCACACAGGATGTCTTCTAATTTTGGGCTCTCAGGGGCTCAGGCCTGTGAGTTCTGAATTGAAGCTGCAGAATCCCAGGTCATGGAGCAAGGGTTGTAAATCCACAGGCTGAGAAATTCGCCCTCCAAGAACACGCCCTTGCTCAATGAGTCTGAGTCACGTAGTACAAAGCCTGGCCTTGGATATAAGATTCTCTAATTTACCTGTGATGGAGGCGACCTGGGTCCTCCCCCAGTTAAACGATCCTTCAACAGGGGCACTCGGTGACAGATGCGGCCCCAGCACAGCGGCACTGGCCTAGAGATTCCACATCAGCATCAGTGTGGACCTGGGAGAGCTATTGCCTTTTGCAGACCCAGCCTGGATTCTATTTTTAGTTTTCTAATCCTTTAATACTCTTTCCTAGGGATCTGCATCCAATATCCTTAAAATATCAAAATTTCCTTCCTCTGAAATGAATGGATATAAAATATACTGTTAGTATTATAGTAACTGAAGTCAACAAGTTACAATTCATGACTGTTGCTTCATTTTTTTCTAATTTTAGAGCGCTTAATGAATCTGTTCATGTTGTTCCAATATTCCTTAATGATTTACTTTCTTTATAATGATTTATTTTTAAAGTATAGAACCTTCTTCAAACAATGACCACTGAGTATCATTTCCTCAGAGACGATTTGTGCGTCTCCATGCATGAATCTATGGCTAAGGTTGAAATTTAGAAGTTGGCAGCATCTAACCAAGGACGTATTGAAAATTACAATAAAATGCCCGAATTGTCTCTTTATGTGGTTATGTAAACTGATGTTAATTTTTGTGCGGGGAAATAGAAGGGGGCCACTACAGCAGAATGGCAGAGAGATGCCTCTGCAGCAACAGAACGAATACTTGCTTTAAAAAAAATGTCAAAATGTGGATGTGCCTCCAATCATTTAAAAAATAGAAGGTGATAAGTTGAAAATGTCAGGTAATTGGCAGACAGATAGAAAGTTAAACTGTGTCCTCAGTGAAGAAAATTAACCAGCAGCTGCCAGCAGGGACCCCAAGGTCATGTGAATGCCAGAATCAAGCAGAGCCCAATCATTCAGAGGGGGTTCTCGGCTGAGATTTCCCCTCCCTGGTCATTTTCAGATCTCTTAGGAACTGCCCTGAACTACTGCCAACATGTGTTCATTTCTAAAAATTACATAGATTGTGATTTATTACCCATCACACTACAAAAATCCACTGCGAATTAAATCAGCCCTTTGTTTAAATTGCTCCCCGGCAATGCGCATCATATCATCATAAATGACATTGAAGTTATAATCTGCAGCCCTCGGCCTCAGCCGCTGATAAGGCCCCACCATGGGACGATCAATACTTACTATTCATTTTTGAAATTATCTCCACATTGATCCCTGAACAAGCGCCAGCAACACAGAGGCACAGTGCCTTTAATACAATAATTATATAAAGGTTTACAGGCTCATCCTCCCAGCCAATAAAAGCTGTCAACTGGCAGGGACAGTTACAATCCTATAATCCATCAAAACGCTGTTCTCTGACCTATGGGCTTCTGGGCTTTCAGGAGACCACGATAAACATGCTCGTGCCGGAGAGGAGAGCCGCACAGACCTGCTAAACAAAGGCTGCAGATGGATGCCACCGATTAACCAAAAATCCTCCAAGTAGCCTGGTGTACTATTTTCTGTTAATGAAGGAAACAATGAAGGATTGTCTATTTGCTAATTGTCATTTACTCAGAAGGAGTGCAGCTAGCCACTTTGCTGTTTTATTTTTTGGTCTTTAATTGATCAGGTTTGACTTTGAACCGGATGATGTATGGTAATGCAGTAAGCCCACAGAAATCATGGTGCAGACAGGTATCTTAGGAGAGGAACAAGTGAGTATCTGAGAGCAGGGAAGGGAGACGATCAATGGGCAGGACAAATAGTGTCAGCGCTCACAAAACAGGCACACATACATGCAGTGCACATGTTCCCGCACCCAAATATTCATGCACATACATACACAGGCACCCACAACACACACACAAATGCACCCACAAAAACATACGCACATATATATAGCACATACATATAAACCAGCATATACAAACACACTATGCACCACACACATGCAATACACATATACATCTACACCACGTACACATGTAAACAGATATACAAGTATACACATACACAGACATAGACACATGCCCCACACAAGCACACAAAAACACACAGGTGCCACACACATTTACATATGCAACCACATATCATGGCACACACACATCAACATCTCTATACAGAGCACATACACCACACACAGCTATGCACACAGAAACACATGCACACACAGACACACAGGTACGTGCATATACACACACTGAAACACATCGCCCACAGGAACACACACATACTTATACACACCCCTATACACACATACACCATACAGAATGACAGTAACAAGGCTTCCTGCTCCAGTTTCATTGGATACTGTGCATTCACTAAAGAAGTCTTGCAGCTTGTCCATGCCTGAGTGTTTGTATTGCCGTTAAAATACCACAGTGTCATTTGCCGAATCCGTTTAATGTGCCATTGAATTAAATCTTGCTTAGGAAAATATTAATAGGCTGAAAAAAGTTAACTGAAACTCCTTTGCATTTTCGATTAATTTTTAACTGTTTTCAATTCTTATTTGAAAAACACAGTTATTGTAGGAGTATGGCGGGGGTGCTGGAGGGAGAAGCACATTCCATGAGGGTGTAGGGCCCGGATGGCGGACTTCCTCTCCCAGCTCAGCAGCGAGGGGGCCGTCACCCCGAGTGCTCTGGGTGGGGGAGGGTTGAGCAGAGGCTGGTGTGGGACGGCCATGGAGCCTTTGTGCGTGCACAGATTTAGGGTGTGTAGGGTGTGCAGGTGCTGAAGAAACACGGCTTCGATTTCAATATGGGCTTAGATCTCAGTGACTTTAACTCTTACCTTAGTCCAAGGTCTGACTTTCCTCTGAATTCCTTGAATTCCTCTGAATTTCCTTGAATTCCTCTGCTGCCTGAGGATTTAGCCAGTCTGTTTCAGAGGTGGTGTGCGTCTCAATAGTGTCAAACATGACAAGCTACTCACTTTTTAAAGAATTTTGGATAATTTGTTCATCTTTTAAAGTTGCTAATGTCAAAATACTCAGGAGAAATGATCCCCTGGTATGAAGGGAGCGGGCTCATGTTATTTTTGTTGGAGTAAATGTTTCTACTTTCTGAGTGGTTGAATAAGATTTTAGATAAGATGATTTGAGAAAACTTGGCAGACCAAGTTTATCTACTGCGGGCCAGAACAAGCAAATTGCAGGGCTACACATGGTAGGCAGAAAGTATCAAATCATAGCAATGTGATGAATGCAGAAATTCTTTAAAAAATATATCAGATTTGGAGGGTTTCTAAAATTTTTTTTTTTTTTTGAGACGGAGTCTTTTTCTGTTGCCCAGGCTGGAGTGCAGTGGCATGATCTCAGCTCACTGCAAGCTCTGCCTCCCAGGTTCACACCATTCTCTTGCCTCAGCCTCCCGAGTAGCTGGGACTACAGGCGCCCGCCACCACGCCTGGCTAGTGTTTTTTCTGTATTTTTAGTAGAGATGGGATTTCACCATTTTAGCCAGGATGGTCTCAATCTCCCGACCTCGTGATCGGCCCGCCTTGGCCTCCCAAAGTGCTGGGATTACAGGCATGAGCCACTGCGCCTGGCTGGGTTACTAAAATTTATGTTAGGCCTTGATATCTTCTGATAGATGAATTTTTAAAGTATTTTTTAAAGCTACATTGCATGTCAATTACAAGAATGCACTGGAGATAGAAAAATCGGTAAAGCATGAGCCCCTCTTTCAAAGCACCCACGGTTGAGAGGGGGCAGCTGAGATATGAGGGACACCCCAGAAGCATAGTGTGCACGTGACCTCCACAGTGACTAGCAAACCCAGCTCCCAGAGGAAGGGGCACGGGGAGCCTTCTGAGGGAAACCAGGGTCTGGAGGGCACTGTCCCGACATCTCGAGAAGCAGCTCTCTCGCGGAGGGTCATCCACCACCCGCCATGCTTTCCTGGGTCTGTGCACGCTGCCTCTGCCAGAGGACCTCAATGAGCAACTGACGGCAAGTGGAGGGTACAGAACCTGTGGAAAAATGCAGAGGGAGTCACAGTGGACGCTCCTGCATCCTCACAGAGCATTTGGTGGCACGGACAGCAGCAACTTTCTGTTTCAAACCTAAGTGAACGTCTCAGTATTGGCTCCTGCAGGTTCCTCTAAGGCATAGCACCAGATGTTGTCTGCAGGGGTTCAAAGTTAGCCCACAGGGACATTGCCGATTCTGGCCCACGTCCAACCTGCCCCCCCACCCTCTTCTTCTGGCTCTTCCAGTGCCAGCTTTGGGCTGCAGACTCAGCACACGCCCATAACCAACTGTCCTGCTTGGACACTACTGCAAGAGGGTGGACTCTCCTCTATGGTAGCAGCACCAGGCAAGGGCTGCAGAAAAGTTGCTCGAGGAAGGCATAGGAATGCCAAGAGCTCCTGACCAGGGTCCTTCACTGTGACGAAGACCCAGATGTCTATCCTGCCTTTCCTTACAAAAGTCTACAAATGATCAAAACACATGCAAAACTCTAAGGGAAAATGTAAAACAAAAGAAGCTTGTTGCTTCCCAGAAAAGGAAATTATGCAACTGAATTGAGAATTGGGAATTTATAATGAAGGCAAAAATCTGTTTTAAAATTCTCTCCCAAGAGGCTCTATTTGGAAGTGATGGTGCTCTCTTGAGATGTGCATTTCGTATGAGGAATCCCACTAATCAGGACTCTTTCCACGCTTCGAGAGAAAGTTTGAAGCTTCCGTCAGCATAAAACCGTGAAATGAGTCACGGAGAACTTATGAGAGGCTTCTGCGGGCGCACGGCAGCCTCCACGCCGTTCTCTCCTCGTTCACATCCACCTGCTGCACACCCCAATTCTCACACACGCCGCCGTTCTGGTCTCCTCCCTGCTAACAGGGAGTTCCATGGTAAAAAGGTAAGTTTTCCTTTTTTGTTGTCTGGTGCCAACTGCCCTACTGCTCTAGTCCTCCCTCCTGCTGGCGCTTGCCCCACGTTTAAGTGAATACGTGGGAGATGGTTATACAAAGTCCCACCCCCTTACAGGACTGTGACACGCAAGTTACCTATACCACAAGCCTGCACATGCACCTCTGAAACTAAAATGAACGTTAAGAATAAATAAATAAATTTAAATAATTGGGGAGAAAAGAATGTTGGGCTTTATTGTAAGAAATTGGCAAGCCATTGAGGGTTTTTAAGCAAAGCAGAGGCGTGAACAGACTTACCTTTTTACCATGGAACTCCCTGTTAGCAGGGAGGAGACCAGAACGGCGGCGTGTGTGAGAATTGGGGTGTGCAGCAGGTGGATGTGAACGAGGAGAGAACGGCGTGGAGGCTGCCGTGGGCCCGCAGAAGCCTCTCATAAGTTCTCCGTGACTCATTTCACGGTTTTATGCTGACGGAAGCTTCAAACTTTCTCTCGAAGCGTGGAAAGAGTCCTGATTAGTGGGATTCCTCATACGAAATGCACATCTCAAGAGAGCACCATCACTTCCAAATAGAGCCTCTTGGGAGAGAATTTTAAAACAGATTTTTGCCTTCATTATGTAAGTTCTTAAAGACAGAAAAAAGTCATTTGCATTTGATGATGATATTTCTAGTGCAAAACACAGTGACCTAAAACAGCTGCCATTCCACAAATACTTGTCAAATGAGTAAAAGAGTGATTCCTGGCTGGGCGCAGTGTCTCACACCTGCAATCCCAGCACTTTGGGGGGCAGAGGCGGGTGGATCACGAGGTCAGGAGATCAAGACCACCCTGGTCAACATGGTGAAACCCCATCTCTTCTAAAATACAAAAAATTAGCCTAGCGTGGTGGCGGGCAGCTATACTCCCAGCTCCTGGGGAGGCTGAGGCAGGGGAATCACTTGAGCCCGGGGGGCGGAGGTTTCAATGAGCTGAGATGGCGTCACTGCACTCCAGCCTGGCGACAGAGCGAGACTCCATCTCATAACAAAACAAAATAAAAAAAAAGAAAAGAAAAGAAAAAAAAAAAGAGTGATTCCTACTCAGGTCATTCTGACCACAGGGTTAAGCCTCTACCTGAAGTGTTACAGGTCTCTAATGTTATTTTTCATCATCATCAAATGAGGAGCATATTTTTTATTGTGCTAAAAAATACACAACAGATCTTAACAGCTGAACCAGTTTTCAGTGCAGTTTAGTAGCATGACGTATATTTGCAGGGCTATGAAACAGAGCTCCACAGGATCCTCCCCAGCCACGGTCGCCTCTGACAGCACCCGCGAGGCACCAGGCCTCCAATTTCTCCACACCTTTGCATCACTTGCTCCTTTCTGTTTTCATGTTTTTAATAGTTGCCATCCTCATGGGAGTGCCAGGTTACTTAACTGTGGTTTTCCTTCGTGTCTCTGACCTTTTCTGATATTGAGCACCTTTTGGAGCTTTTTGAGTTCGAGTTCAGTGAGGGCTTTTGTTGTGATTGTCTGATTCCCATTGAATTCATGACTGCTGCATCCCCAGGAGCCTGTTGTTAAGGTTGGTGTTCACCTAGAGAGCATGCGTATGTGACATTTGAGAAGTCTACATAATGCTCAGAGAGTGGAAACTGAGTCCAGTATCTGCGATCTTTACACTATATAATGCCTTTAAGACTTCAAATGCCCATGATCAGTCTTTCTATTTGCACCGCTAATTAATCTCACCATTCTGCTTCTCCACCTTTCCTCCTTTCACAGCTGGTTAATTCTCTGCGGCGGGGGCTGTCCTGTGCAGGGTGTAGCCATGTCCCTGACTTCTCCATACCAGACAGAAGCATCCCTCTATTCCGGTTGTGGCAACCATTTTTTCAACACTCCCAAATATTGCCTAATGTTCCTTGGTTGGTGCGACGGTGTTTGAGAACCCGTACTGTTGTTTTTCTATTACTAAAATTCTATATTCACCTTCATAAGCAGTAGGCCATTTTTGGCAGAGCACCAGCCCACATTGGGGCTGGGATCCTGATCTTTGGTCTGAACCTTGTAGCCAGGGCTTCTCATATTTTGGATGTGCAGGCTGCTGAGTGGCCTGATCTTTGCCAGGGAGGTCTCTCCCCATTTCACTCAGTCGATATTTTGTTCTTTCCTTTATTCCTGAGCTGTTCAGCATGAGGCCACTCAGATGGAGCATGAGCAGAGATGACTCTTAATAGTTGGTGCCAACACAGTTTCTCTGAGAAGCTGAAATAGAGGACTGGTGTCCGCTGAGGAGGCCTGAGGAGAGGAGGACTCAGAGCAGCCAAGTGAGGATTCAGGAGCACAACTTGCGAGAACAGAATGGTAAGGTGCGTGCTCAGATTCCGTGGAGGCAGCATCAGGGCGTCCACTCTTGCCTGCAGTGCTACACTGCTGTCCCATTCTACACCACCTTCCCACACACAGCTGTGCTGAGGCACGAGGCTCCGTGGATGCAGCACTGTCTTCTCGAGGGTATCCTTCCTTGCTGCGGCATCTTATCTGTGTGCAGCTGTAAGGAGTTCCTTAGCAGGGTCTCCGTATAGATGACTGCGCTTGGAACACTTCAAATCTCCTATGGCAAACTGCTTTATAAATCATTGTAGGAGTGACCAATGCGATCATATTACCCCACAATACGGAAAGGAATCTTCAGCAGTATTTTAACTTAAGGAAAGTTAAGTTGTTGTAAACTAGGAGATCAAGACGGGGGCGTCTGATCTATGTGAATCCTGTGACCCCCACGCATATTATAGAAGCAGTGCGGGAGGAAGTTCATGGTGACCCCACGCGTATTATAGAAGCAGTGCGGGAGGAAGTTCATGGTGACCCCCCGCGTATTATAGAAGCAGTGCGGGAGGAAGTTCATGGCGACCCCACGCGTATTATAGAAGCAGTGCGGGAGGAAGTTCCCGGCGACCAGGGGTAAGGTCTTCAGGAAGAAGTGTGACTCGGTAGGCAGTATAGTGAATGGCACACTTTTCGAAGCTAGAGGCTTAACTGAGAAGAAAGGATAATGAGGTGGAACCGCATGGGGACAGGAAAGCGGAGTGACGGGAGTGAGGGGAGAAGCCAGTCCAGGAAGAGCAGGGTCTTTAGCTGAAGACCAGGTTTTCGCCAGCGTGAGAAGGTGAAGAATTTGAGGAAGAGGTTCTGGATGAAGGGGATTTAGCTCATAAAAGCCTGCGAGCTCCACGGTGCAGGGGCAAACTGGGCGTGGGGAAGTAGGGAGCGCAGGAATGGAGTCCCCCCTTCCTGGGACACAGGTACACAGCCCCCTGGGATGAGCGGCCTGGGCCTGGGGAGTCCCTGGGGGGCGACATGAGAATGTGTGGCCTGTGCTTTAGCCGTTGACGGCTGCTCAACAAACTACCCCTAGACACGGCGTGTCGAAACAGCAATGATGAAGAGCTGTCATCTCATTCGTTTCTGTGGGTCACAGGTTTGGGATCAGCTGAACCTGTGATTCTGGAGCAGCTCCTTGGGGAAGCTGTCATCAACATGCTGGCCAGGCTGCAGCCATCGGAGGCTTAGCCAGGGTCTGCTTCCAGGGGACTCACGTGGAGGGCTACTGCTGGATGCCCCATTCCTCACCACCCGCGTGTCTCTCTAGGGGTGCTGGGTGTCCTCTGGCCTCGCCTGGAGCCAGGAGTTAAGTTAGAGTAAGGCAGAAGCTGGGGTAGCTTCATGGCCCGGTTGCCCTCACTCACTTTGGCAGTCAGCCCTACTCAGTGTGGTAGAGGGTCACAAATATGGATGCCATGGGGTGGGGGCCACCGGGGCTCCTCGGAGGCTCACCGTGGTAAGGAGGTTTGGGGAGTACGTCTGTGACTTACTGACTGGGACAAGGAGGGTGCGGTGCTTTGATCGGAGTATTTGGAGGTCCTGCCCTGTAAATGTGTAGTGGGGATGGCTTGTATGACAGAGACTAGGAGGTATGGAGCACCCCAATCCTGGAACCCTGGGGCTGCATCTCCCCGAGGACGGCAGACAGGCACGCTGCAGATGCCCACGAGCTTAGAGGAGAAGCAGGGCTCCGAGTTCCCTTTGCTCTGCCACCCATGGCATTGTCAGGGCGGGAGGAGAATCACTGTAACCTAGACCAGGCAGGGCTCCCAGGGCCACCCCTTCTCTCTGGGCCCGGGAGGAGGCCAGTGGTGGAGGAGGGGCATCTTGTCTGGACGCTGCACCTACAGATGGCAGCAGAAACGGACATGAGGATCCCGAGTCTTGGAGGGGCAGGGCTGCAGTTTTATGAATGCCGAGTGTTTCCAAAATCTCTTCTGGAGAGGGGATGTAATCCCCGCTGGAGAGAGACAGCTGGAATTAGCTGACAGGGATTTGAGAAAAGTTGGATTCAAGGTCATCCAGGGAGGTGCTCAGTCGACAGAAAGAAGCTCTTTCCACTCTCATGGGGTGGGGAGGGGAAGGTGTTAGCAGTGGGAAAAGACAGGGACATTGGAGAAATTCTTGATTCAACAAAAAGGGATTATTATCCATAATGGCACTACCATTTTTTCTGAGTTAGGTACTTTTTAAAATGAAACTTTTGAAGTCTACTCCCCAAGTAACTATGTGTGATTCATCAGGGCCGTTCTTCTGAAATAACAATGATTGGAGACACCCCGACCGTGTGAACAGTCACTAAAAAGGTGGGACTATCCATTATTTTTCTTTTCTGTTTTTTTCAAGGATGGGCTTCCGGAATATTCATTCAATTTATGTGCGGATAGGGTAGCCCAGGAGAAAGCGGAACAAACTGGAGTGCCACCAGTACAGTGGGGTTCATCGGAAGTCTCTCTGTCCAAAGTTCAGACATGGGGAGTTTGCCCACCAGGCTCCGATGCTGTGATCCTTCCAGGGAGTGTCTTCTTCAATAACATCTCACTTCCCCCACGAATCATTTCTGATTCTCAGCATTCCACTAGATAATCGGGCGGGATTGTGCTAAAATGCGGTCACGTAAAGATATATATGAAATCCTCAACATCCTTGAGGTGCCTTGTCTTGTATTTTTATTTAATTGCCTTCGACTTGTAACAATGGGGAAGTACTGAGCTGTGGAGGAACAGCGGTGGCCGGAACAGCAGACGATGTATCTATTATCTCGTGTGCATGAAGGTCGTCGACCTATGACAGTTGGAGTAGCAGAAACATTAGAAATCATGTGCAATTTAATCTTTACACAAATAAAGGAAAACTATCACAATGCCTGAATAATGAAGACTCCCAGAGAAAAAGAAATGCCTGTCCCCGAGGATGCTCTTCATTTTCTCTCCGGGACTCGGCGCGGCACGCACGCGGTGAGATTCACTCCTGGCTGACACACGTATTAATGGTATTCTGGCTGGAAGAGAGTCGATGTTCTCTGGTGATTGCCGTGTGCAGCTGTGACTCAGTTCTCCTCTCCCTCACTCATTACTGCCTCGTGTCAACTCCCGGAGACCATTGTTCCCTGAAAAACTGTCATCCAGAATGAAATGAACTATTTTCCCTTCTATTTCAACTGAAAATGTTTCATGTCCCTTACTTTTACTTTTCAGAATACACTGCTGTTTCCTAAATCTTTTAGAAACTTACAAAGACAAGACACATGAGTTCTAAGTCAACATGAAAAGGAAGTTCAAACACAACTCTGAGAATTATAAATTGGAGGTGTTAGAGGCAGAAGTAACATGTCGAGATGCCATGGTGTGTGACAACAAGGAATGCTTATTGTGTGAACTGCCTTAGAAGGCGTGAGGTGTAGCAGGAGGAAGTGGGGGGTGCACTCAGCCTGGGTCATGTTGGAGCATTCCTCTCTGTGCATGGCCCCTGGACCAGGCACTTGGTGGGCATTCAGGAAAGCGCTGCCCCTCTAGCAGGAGCAGGATTCAGCCTTGATCATGTAGGAGAATTCCTCTCCATGCACGGCCCCCGGACCAGGCGCTCGGGGGGCATTCACTAAAGTGCTTCCAGCAGGAGCAGGATTCAGGGCAGACACAGAATCTCTCTGCCTGCATCAGCCTCTACCCTTTCTATGAGACAGAGACAAAACGGAGGAACCCCCTCAGGCCACACAGCATTCCAGCCACCACTTCAGAAGACTCCACACACCCCTAGAACGGGAATAAAGGGTCACAGTAGAAGCCGGTGGGAGAATGGCATGGCGGGAGAAAGAGCAAAGACCAGTCAGAGGCAGTTGGTTCCTTTAAAGCCTTGCCTTTGTCCTATTTAACTGCATCATTAACTGTAGGAGCACTCTAGATTTACAAACGTGTTAGAAGAGGACCTGCCTAGCTTCCACCCCACCCTCCTGTTGTCAGAGCCTCCAGTTACTAGGGTGTGTTTGCCACAACTGAGGAAGCGGCACTGGGCCAGTGGTGTCAGCTCTGCTCAGGTTTATCTGGATTTCATTAGCTTTTCCCTAATGCCCCTTCCTGGTCCGGGATCCCACCAAGGACACCACCTCACGCCTAGTTGTGGCGTCTCCTTCAGATTCTCTTTGCTGTGACGTTTCTCAGACTTTCCTTGTTCTCGATGGCCTTGACAGTTTTGAGAGATACTCAGGTATTTTGTAGAATGGCCTTTAACTGGAATTGGTCTGATGGTTTTTTCAGGATCTACCCCCCTCCCTTTCTCATACGTAGTATGTGCATGTAAGCCTGCCTGTGTACATGCCTCAATCTCTAATTATCTATCTGTCTATCTATCTAATCATTATTATTATCCATAATGAAGGCCAGTGTGAGACCATTGCATCCATACTATTCGTAATCTATCGTTGGCTAGTTCAACTAACGGTCCGGTAGAGAGCTGTCATCAGTCCGATACGTCTTGTCTTCTATGCGAGCACCGTGCGCGTAAGCTCTTAAGCGAGTGATATCCATTTATTTCTTATGCTCTAGACTAAAGTTACATTTTACCTCTATTTATCGTCATACTACCTTTCTATTATTTTATCTATCTCTTTGTATCAACTACCCATATCTATCTCTGTTGATTATCTATCATCTATATCTATCTATGTATCTCTTTGTCTGTCTGCCTATATAGCATCTATTTCTATCTGTCTATACATTTACCTCTATTTATCTTTCATCTACGTTTCTCTATTATCTACCTCCATGTATCAACCATGCATATCTATTAATTATCTATTATCTATCTGTCTATCATCTATCAATCATCTATCTTTTCCTCTAACCACCCCCTCCAACAGTGAGAAACTTGGGTTCCACCATCTACCATCCATTTTTTGCTAAGTTGTTTAATCTCTATCTACAAGTGCAGAATTTTCATGAGCAACTACAGTGCCAATGAATGCTTTGGGCAGTGGCTCTCGGAGCCTCCTGCTCCCCGCTTGCTCCTGGTACATCCTAGTACAAGATGCTCTGACCCCACAGCCATGCCAGGCTCACAGAAGGTGCCTGGGCCCTGGCTTTTGGCACAGGCCCTGTGTGCTGTTTCTGGGAGGAGAGCCACGACATGCGCCTGTGTCAGGCACGTGTATGAAAGGCAGATGGGTCCTGCGTCTGCGACCACCACCCAGCACCAGCCCCCCACCCTGCACAGCTGCGCCACCCTCCCCAGGCAGCCTCGCCAGGGCCCTGCTCGTCCTGCTCCCCACACCCTGCTCAGTTCAAATTTAATCCCATCACACCATGCTGTCCACACAGCCCTGCCACAAATTGCTGTCAGTCCTTTTTCATGAATTAGTTATAATGGTCGTGTTTATTTAAATTTCAACTAACCAGTATCCTAAAACTATTGAAGCTTTATATGTATTTATTTATTTTGCTTTGTTTTCATGCCAGGCTGATTAGAAATTACCTCTTACTGGAAACCAAATGTAAATGGAGGGACTCGTTTGCCAAATAGAAAGTGTGTTTTTTTAAATTTGTTTGTTTTGTTTTCCCTCTATGAAGTGGACATTTTCCTCATGTGATTAGGCAAAAAGAATGAGACTGTGGTGTGCATTTCTGAGAGAAATACGGGGCAGCTCTGAAGGGGGAGGGCTTGGGCTTTGCATGAAGAATTTAACGATGGTGACTCTCCACGAAGGCGCCAAATCGCTAACAGAAGCAGATACTTTCTTAAGTCTACTTGTCCTTCTCCATCGGTGTTCTGAGACGTGTTATTGTTGTGTTAAATGTGTATGTTTAGCTACTTCTAGCCTAAAATGGCTCTCGAGTATAAAAGAATTGCACTTCAGAAAATGAAAAGCTTTATAAAGCCGTTTACTATATCAAGTGTGTTATTCTTTGTTTATTTCCAAATTGCCATTTAAGCAATGACTTTTCAAGATAGCCCATCAGTTCTTTCCGACTTAAGAATATTCATAAAATATGTTGCTACAAATTCCAGTCAATTTACTCATCATAAAATAAGCTTCCACATTTGCAGTATCAAAGGCCATTAATATCAGTTTTGAATATCAGAATTCTTTAAGTTCATGTGAATGACCTTTCTCATGCTAGATGCATCAGGCCCCTCCTGAAGTCCCCAACAGCACACGTTCATTTAGTTGTGAATTCTGGGGCAAAGACTATGACTCTGGACCATGCATTCAATTGGGGAGGGGAAAACTACCCTCTACTAGAGTATCACTGAAGGAAGAAATAGAAGCTCTGAAATGTCCCTTCTCAATAATGTTGGGAAAGGAAGGTTCATCCCCATGACAACTTGGAGAAAGCATAAGTATCCGATTGCTAACATTGATTGTTTATATTATAGAATGAGTTTAATTTTTTATGGTGTCTAAAATATGGTCAACTCACAGCAGTAAGTTCTGATTTTGAGTTCTGCTCTGCTCTGAAGCTGAAGGACAGTGCATGAGATTTTATAAAGACTCAGAGCAGAGACACAGCTCCTCCTGCACCAGAGAAATGCATCTCCATGAGCCCCGATGGAGCCAGCATGCTGCTGGGTGCTGAGGAGCAGGCAGAGGCACCCAGGATGGTGGTCCCCAGGGACAACGGAGGCGCAGAACAATGCATGAGGGGCCGCATGACAGGGCCAGGATTGGTCACTCAGTCAGCAAAAACACTGGAAGAAAACAAAACAACTTCAGACTCTCTGCTGCTTTTCCATAATATATCGGCCCAAAGACTGGACAACAAAGGAAAAGGAGGCTGATGAGGAAACAAAAGGATCCGTGGCTCTTGGTTCACTGAGTGTCTCATCAACAAAGCCCCCGCATCATTCCTGGCAGATGCCCGGCCCGGCCCGGGCTGGGATGGGCAAAATTCACCGTGGGACTCTTGTTCCGGAGAGGGAGATCAAAGCCGGAAATGCGTACCCAGAATGGCCATGCAGACTCAAATTCCAATTCTAAGAATACTTTTAAAATCTAAGGTACAACAAAGGAAAGCTGGAAAAATATTTAAAAGGGATGAAAGGGCAAGAAAAATTCAACCCGCAACCTCAAGTGGTTTATAATCTGTGTTCTGCTGCTTCCCAGAGCCACTTCAGTCTTCAGCTCAGAGTCTACCAAACACTAAAATGCAACGAACACTGAGTTCATACTTGTTTTTTTAATTAGCTGCCTCTTCCATTTGATTAATATTGCCTCCTAATTTAATTGTAAATTGTATTTCTGGTTTATATTTTGCTTCTCCCTCCTGTCGTACCTGCTGACCATCTTCATTAATCATATTGTAGCTTTTTAATGAATCTCATATGCCAGTTTGTGGTGAACAAGACTTGATGTGAAGGCATCTTCGTCAAATCATTCATAATCTTGTAACTATTGGTTTATTTTCTGTAACTACCTGTAAAGGTACACCAAAAAAATGAAAGATTTTCCCCACAATGTAATGGGGCAGAACTATGTTTACATAGATTTCTGAGGATGGGTTGGGACGCCAAATTCTGCTTGTGTTTGGGATTTCCATTTCACTGGGCTTAGTGAAGGCACCCACGTTTTGCAATCCTGTGCCCTAGAATCTTAACATAAACAGATTCTTCTAATTGTTTGACATTAAACTGCAAATTTGTGTTTTTGTGTCTACTCAAATATAAAACGTCTTTGGGAAAAATACAGAGAATGGTTCGTTAGAGCTGCTTCTACTCTCGTGTCTAAGTCCAAATGGCCAATTTAGGAGGACATCTCTGAATGTACACCCCAGGCAGCAGGACCAAACTCAAGATTTCTGATGCTGCTGCCTGGGATGTAACCCAGCGTATCAGGCACCAACGGGCTTGCTTTTGTGTGTTTTCGTTTCCATTACTTGGCAGAATCTCTTTTATCTTGGACTCCCCTCACATTCCAGCCTCTTTGTTTTCATAAGTGGAATGGCATTTGTAGGCTAAGCCAAGGACAAAAAGGAAGGCCGTGTGAGGTCACGTTGTGACATAGTCAGTGACTACCCAGAATATCTTTGGCATCCCAAATAGAAATTTCCAACGGCAAATAGCCAGGCATGCTTGAAATCCATAAGCGTGCACTCTGCCTCATTGCGCTTCCACACGACATTGTTTCTCCTTGACACATCGCAAGCCTCAAATCAATGCTGATAGACACAAGAACCCTCTGGCGTCCCCTGTAATCTAGGATTTCCCGCGATGTTACTTGCTGCTCTAATTACTCTTTCTTCATGGAAAATATTATAAGTGGTTTGGTTAAGCGCACCCTAAGCTGGCCACATTGCTTTCCTTATAAAAATAAACAAGTGCTCTGTATTTTACACCTCTAAGCATGACATTTCTCTGGAAATTTAGATCCATAGAGTCTCTGGATAACAATAGATTGATGGCAACTGTCTTGAGTCAGGATTCTCAAGGAAAAGTGCTTGCAAACCTCACAACCAAGATCATGGTGTTGGTACCAGAAAAGGTCTGGGAGGGATGGATGGGGCAGTCCACAGGCTGGATGAAACCTCCAGAGCTGCTCAGCCATCATCTGGTTTGCAGCCCTCCTAGTCAGCATTTCACCTCCAAGGGTGCAGGGACCATGTCCACCCGGCCTTCCCTCAGCCTCTTACTTGGATGGGGGAGGTGGGAACAATGCTCCTCACTCTTCTCTTGGTGCCACTGTGGACAATTGCTAATAAAAGTAATTAGTAAGCACTTGGGTTATTAAAGAGTAGGGTTATGATGTCAGCATAAATAATGAGACTCAGATCACTGGCACTGGGGCAGACACGTTCAAAAGTTGTCCCCGAGTCATACCACCGTACTCAGGGAAATCAGAGCCCTGTTCCACGTGGGAGGAAAGCAAGATGTCCTAAGCAGCCCTGTTTCCCTATGCCAGTCACAGACAACCTGAAATAGAATAAAAAGGAAGAACCAGGCTTCAGTTTGTTTCCATCAGGATTTGTCGTTGCAAACCTCAGAAATCAACTCAAGCTAATTTAAATAGAAGATAACTTCCCAGAAGACGTTGGCTTACAGAATCATGGGGGTAATCAAGACTAGAGGTGGCAGAGCAGGCAGACAGCCAGCAGCGCCTGCTCTTGGGAGGGAAAGGCAGCCACCAGCACCTGCCCCTGGGAGGAAAGTCAGCCACCAGCGTTTGCCCTTGGGAGGGAAGATGGCTACCAGGAGCTGTTCTTGGGAGGGAAGACAGAGTTGTCAGCCCAGCTGGGCGAAGACACTGCGCCTCCATCGGGCGCTGCCGACTGAGATCTGGACCCTCCTAGGCTGTGGCGGACAGCACTTTGGCCAGCTCACAGCCAAAGGTGGGCTGTGTTCTGAGGCAGAGGCCAGGTCACATGTGACTACACCAAGCTGTGAGCACGACTTGATGGGGGAGCAGGCTTGTCTGGTATAAGGGAGGTCAAGTCACACTGGAAAGGTTGCAGGAGGCTGGGGCTCAAGGAATGAGGACCATGAGGGACCATGAGGTCACTTCCCTTGGGCACACAGGTGTCATCAATGCACACAAGGAGTGTGACTACGGGTGCCGTGCCCCCGTATCCAAACCACCTGATGAAACAAGCTCGCAGGCAAGGCTGCGTGGGCGCGACGAGGCTGCCGAGCCATCAGGCTGCAGCTCAACCTGGAACTTGGCATCGGGCACTGTGAAGCCGAATTCTGATTCTTTGTGAATTTCCCAGGTGTCCTGGCTTCCTAAGGCTGTTATAACAAAGTGCCACAGTCTGGGAGTCCTAAAACAACAGGAATGTATTCTCTCCTCGTTCTGCAGACTGGAAGTCTGACTTCCCCATGTCAGCAGTGCTATGGTCCCTCCAGAGCTTTTGAGGTTGACCCTACCTCGTTTCCTCCAGTGTCCGGGACCCCCAGTGGTCTGATCCCTGGCATTCCTTGGCTCCTGGCTGCATCCTTGCTATCTCCGCCTCCGTCATCCCATGGCCTCATCCTTCACTCTGGGTCTCTGTCTGTGTTTTCCTCTTTTTAGAAGGTCATCCCCATGATTGGATTTAGGGCCAGCCTGATCCAGCGTGACCTCCTCTTAACCCAACTGCATGTGTGCAGACCCTGTTTCTAATTAGGTTACATGCACGGCTTCTAGGTGTGCATGTTTCCGGGGACCCTGCTCAGCCCAGGGCACCATGTTCTGAAGAGCACCCTGGGGAGAGAGTTTGGAGACCTGAGTCGAGGTCCTGGCTTCCACAGGGCTTATACCTCCAGGCTTCACTCTACCATGTGGGCACTGAGGCAAGTGACACCCCAGGTCCTTAAGCACTGTTGCTCTGTGAGTCTGTGGACTCGCTAGACTCAGCTAAGATCTCTGCCCTCTTCTATAAGTGCTAGCATGCAAACTAGCTGTCTTAGTCTGCTTGCTCTTCGGTAATAAAATAGCACAGACTGGGCGACCTAAACAACAAAAATCTACTTATTTATTCATTTATTTATTGGAATCAGGGTCTCTCTCTGTCGCCCACTCTGAGCACAGTAGTGTGATCTCAGCTCACTGTAGCCTCGACCTCCCGGGTTAAGGCGATCCTCCCTTCTCAGCCTCCCAAGGAGCTGGGACCACAGATGCATGCCACCACCCCTGGCTAATATTTTGTAATTTTTGTAGAAACAGGGTTTCACCGTGTTGCCCAGGCTGGTCTGGAACTCCTGGGCTCAAAAGATCTACCTGCCTCAGCCTCCCAAACAAATTTTTCTCATTTCTGAAGCCTGAAAGTCTAAGCTCGTGGTGCCATGGGGCTGGTTGCCTGTGGCCTCTCTCCTTGGCTTGCAGATGGCACCCTCTGGCTGCACCTGCACATGGCCTTTCCTCTGTGTGCTGCCCCTGGTGACTCTGTGTGCCCAGAGTTCCCTTCTTATAAGGACACCAGCCAGACTGGCTATGGGCCTCTACCAACAGCTTCATTTTAACTTGCCTACCTCTTTAATGGCCCTATCTCCAAATACAGCTGCCTTCTGAGGTACTGGGGGTCAGGCCTTCAACCTGGGAATTCGGGGACAGAATTCAGCCCATGCCTGTGGCACTCCTGCTTTGCTAACACCCCCTGCTTCTCGCAGTCTTTGTGTGTTGGAACAGCCCAGAGACACTTTTTAAAAAATCTACACATCCCACAAGTTGTGTGATCTACCCTTAACATTGTCATGCTCCAGCAGAATCATTTCATGCACAAATAAATACATGTGCTGAGCATGCCATCAGCAAGCCATGAGTGCAGAGGGCTGGAGTTGTATGACACACACAACAGAGGTGGCCTGCGTTTCTGGAATCCCCGCAACACTGAGCAAAGGATTCTGTTTTCAAATTGGTTTTTTTGAACCATATTACTTTTTGAAGCGATGTTGGTATATTATGAAAAGGTGAAGCACACTACTTTGAAGAGTTGTTTCTGGAATAAATCCTGATTTACACATAGCCAAACCCAATTCTTCTGACCTGAGTGAGGCAACCCTTAGCTGCAGACCACCAGCAGGAGGAAGAATGAACGAATGGAATGCAGACACCGGACAGGCATGGCCCTGGCCTCTTACTCCACCCTCGAACCTCTCTCTTCTCCCCGGAGAGGGTCGAGGGCATCCCCTAGCCTCTGAGAGTTGACCCTTGAGATGTGGGAGTAAAGCTGGCCTCGTGCTTCATGCTGGGAGGATACATATCATGCCAGTCATGCCAGCCTCAGCAGCCCCAGACCAGAGCTCAGGTCCTTTAGGTGATCGCCAGCTCCAGCCCAGGCTCCGATCCCTCAGAGGAGAGTCAGTTCCCAGACATCCACCCTCCTCTCCTCTTCCTTCCCACCCTACCCCTCTGCTGTGAGCAGGATTTCAGGAGCTATGGGATTATTTATCTCTTACTTCCTGATTTTTGACTCTCAAAATCCACCATGAGAAGTGTGACACATATTCTTAAGGAGATAATTTTCATGAACCAAATCATCCAGAGTGCGATGTCGGCAATGCTTTCATTCTCTCATGACAACCAATAAAATATACCCATTTCCAAATCCTAACAAAATCTGTAGGTCTTCATTTTATTAAAAGAATATTTCAATAACATTTCACAGAAAACTCCCTCAATACACATGCAATATTTTTCCAACCTGATGAAATTAGATAATCACAAATAGAACTTGAGTAAATTGGCTTTAACTTGCCTATCACCTTAATTATTTCATACAGATAAGGAATTATTCTTAAAGGTAAACACTATACATTTTGTCAGCTTTCATACAGTTTCATTTTGAAAAATGCCTAACTATGAAATTCATTACTTTGTGGAGCTGATCACCAGTGTTATGGACTGAACTGTGTCTCCCCAAAGTTCACATGCTGGAGCCCTAAGCCCTGATGTGAGGGTGTTTGGAGGTGGGGTCCTGGGGAGGGAGGTGGTTCGTGTTAGATGAGGTCATGAGGATGGGCCCCATGTCAATGGGAGTAGTGCCCTTATCAGAAGAGATGCCAGAGGGTGTCAGCTCTCTTCTCTGCCGTGTGAGGATGCAGTGAGAAGGCGGCCATCTGCAAGCCAGGAAGAGAGCCCTCACTGGAAAACAACTCTGCCAGACCTTGATCTGGGACATCCAGCCTCTAGAACTGTTGTTAAAGCCACTCAGGCTATGCTATTTTGTTATGGTAGCCCCAGCAGACTATGACAACCAGGTTTTAATGGCATTCACTAATTCAGCCATTCTCTAATAGACTTATTCATATTTCAGCATGTATATACACACATATTATCCCTGTCCCTCATCTGGGTACAGAAATGAACAATGTGGAAAACAGCTCTGACAGTTCTGGTTGTTTTTTTTCTTTTTTTGAGACAGAGTCTCACTCACTCTGTTGCCCATGCTGGAGTGCAGTGGCATGATCTCAGCTCACTGCAACCTCCACCACCTGAGTTCAAGCAATTCTCCTACCTCAGCCTCCTGAGTAGCTGGGATTATAGGTACCCATCACCACACCTATTTTTTTTTTTTTTTTTTTTTTTTTTTTTTTTGTATTTTTAGTAGAGACGGGGTTTCACCATGTTGGTCAGGTTGGCCTCAAACTCCTGACCTCAGGTGATCTGCCCGCCTCAGCCTCCCAAAGTGCTGGAATTATCGGGCATGAGCCACCGTGCCTAACCTGTTTCTAATTTTATTTAAATCCATTTTCCTTTCAGCCCTGTGTCCAACAGCTGAAATTATAGATGAAGAATCCTGAAACTTTTTAAAGGGACTTTTAGATTGTGAGAACCACACTTCACAGCCGCAAGACTATACTGGTATCAACAGTTACTTTTCATTTTTACATGGCTCAGGAGTCTGGGGAGGGAGAATTATTCAGCCCGTTTCCCTGTCTGGTTTCTTGCACCAACCTTAGGGACATGCTGTGTCACCTGTCACCCCTCATGACAACAATCACATCCACACACTTCCTTCTGACTGCTCCCCTCCCTTCAGCTACACTGCCACCTCTTCCAGAACATTCTTCACTAGGCACTTTGGAATGAGGTCGAACCTCACACGGTGTTACAGAACACCCCATGGCCTCAGAGTTATACATTTTGGTAATTAACTTCTTTTTACTTCAGCATAAGGCACAGTCTTCTTTCCACAAAGAGAAAATGAAATGACTTCTAATTTTTATGTTTTACTTAACAGGATATCGTGAGTTTAGTCCTCCTTTACACAAAAATGTGAGTGGCTGTACAATTAATCAACCAGTAAAACTGTATTCTTATTCCATTTAGATTGTTTCTTTCTATTCTTTTTTTTTTTTTAAGACTATAGATGATCCTGAGATGAAAATCACTGTAGATAAGTTTTTTAAGTAAAATTGTCAGAATGTTTGCATATTTTTAAACTTTTGATATCTATCTATTATAAAATTATCCTCTAAAATCTTTAGCGCCTCACACAACCATTTCACCAACAGTAAGTGTTTCTGCTGACCTTTGACAAGACGATATATTTCCTGTAAAATAACTCCGTTAGAGATTTAAACCCTTAAAAATCATCCTTTTAGTTAAATTGTGCTTTATTTTGTTAGAGTAGAACTTGGATATGTAAAACACATTTGACTTCTTCTCTTGCAAATTGTCTGTGTAGAGCGTACGCACGCTTTTCAGGTGGGGCGACATGGTTTGCAGGTGGTCACACGCTCTACTTAAGAGAATAAATTTTGAATCTAGACCGGCCTGAGGCTGCCAGCCCGGGGCTGTGTTTGACTGTGGGGAAAGTTATGGGATCTCCCCAAGTTTCATTTTGTCCCTAAAGTGGGTGGGCATTTTGATGTGTTGTCAGGATTAAATGTGATAATGAAGCATTTATGACGTGACTGGCCACTTGATGTCAATTAATTTATTTGGTGAACATTTATTTAGGTTTTGTTTTGCATTGACCACTTTCTTAGCCCAGCTCCACAGCCCTTTCCTCATGAGGGACACTCACTTCTGTCCATTATTTTGCTTCTATTTTTTTAACACAGTTTTAATATACTGATCTCTGTTTATTTCTCAGCCTCCTCCATCCCCCATTGACGTATTAAAAGGGTAGTTTACAGGGAAACTGCAGACTTTGGATAACCCAGCCTTGGCTTGTCTCAGCTCTGTCACTCACCAGCTCTGTGAGGTGAGGAAATGACCTCTCTGTAATGTGGTTCCCTTATTCACGCAGTGAGAGTCTCATGATTCGCTTAGCACTCCCTCCTGGTTTTCTGGCTCTTCTCCTTCCCCTAAGCTCTGTCTGCTTCAAGAATGTCCACCCGGCTTCTGATCCTGAGCCCTCCTTCTTACCCTTGCTGTAGATCCTGTTCATTCCCATGGCTTTACATTCGTATGTTAAGATTCCATCAGGAACCTTTACCTGGATGTCTGAGAAACACCTGAACCATAGTTGTCTATTTCCCTCTCTTCTCTGGACCCAACTAAATATATCCTCATCTGTTATGTTCTTAATCTCAGCAAGGGATCATCTGGTTGCTCCAGCTAGAAAGCCACCTCTGATTTTTCTTTTCCCTGAAGATTGGGCAGACATGTCTACCCCGACCACGTTCAGCATCTGTTACCTCCTCAGTACCCCTGTACGATCAGCAAACCTCCAGATAATTGCTCCAATCTGAACTGCACTCCACCACCAGAAGTATCTATCTGTGGCACATTTCAATACAACCATCACGTTATGCTAAAACAGCTAGGGTACATGTCCTAGCACGCTGCTGTGAGTCTCTGAAGACACAGCCTGTATGTGCTTTCCATTCTTAACGGCAAATATTGATAAATAGGATTGTTTCATGTGCTGTGTGCTGCACAGCTTCTGAAACCTCAGCATCCAATCAGACATACAGTGTGTAGTAGACGCACAACAAATGGTTCTGGAAGCATTGCAATGCACAAACACTCAACCATTGTAACAGCTGGATGACACCTTGGAGATGGTTTATTTTGCGGTTCTGATGATGTGTGCCAGTGTGACCCAGGGCACTGCAGCACATCTTACACTTGAGAGAAAGGTAGTGATCTTGACATCGGCCACACACCATGTAAACCTGAGCTCAAGCCTATTCAGAGTTTGCACACTGGGTGGTGTTCCACTATGGTCAGTGGCTTCATATTTTTGGGAAGCTGGATTTGGGTGGCTGTCACATGGAAATGAGGTACCACATGGAAAGCCACTGAGTGACTGTGAGGGTGGTGGCATCTGATCTGAGGTTTGAGAAGTTGTCAGCGCATGACACATGGCATAGTTCCTTTCATCAATATTTGCAGTTAAGAATGGAATCAAGTTCTTATTTTTTTCTTTCCATGTTTGTTTATTTTTCTTTCAAACAGCTGCAGAGGTGTTAGGGTATTTATATCCAATAAAGTTGTTTGGATCTAAGTATTCAGTACACTCAATGGTTAGCTATTTCTTTTGGCCTATGGGCTCTTTGAGAAGATTGCTACAACATTAAGGCATCACGAACTGAGAAGTTTAGGAACCTCTTGAAATAGTTTAACTTAGTGGTTCCTAACCAGGGTGATTTTACACCCCCTCAAGGGCAACTTTGCAGTTTGCTGATGCCAAATCTGAATTCTATTATTCTATCAGGCTCTAGTAATCAATGTGCACACTGTACGGCCTCCGTTGTTTTGATTATTTGTATATGATCTATGGGAGTTCTCTACCAAGAAATAAATGAAGATGTAGCGATGTAACAAACCATGCAATTGCAGGCCATTTGAAAAACAACATTAAGATGAACATCCGTATGGTAATTTGCCTTCAGCTAATGGGAAGGGCATATTTCAAGTGTGTCAGATACTTAGGAAGTCATTTGAAGGACAAATAATAAAAAGCAACCTTCTCGGCTCTGAGGTGGCTTACTTCTGATGAAGGTATAAATAGCAAGTAAAGATTCTCCTTTGGTCTCCGCTGAAGTAGAATGTCTGTATATTGTAACAAAGAATGATTTAACCCAACATGCTTTACGTGATCCTGTTCAGGGCCCCAGGCTGATAAGAGAAGCATTAATCATAAATATGAGAAACTAATACTTTAAGTCCTTACTTTGAGGATCCTATTAGTCTCCTGTCCCCTGACTAATTACGTACAGTCAAGGAGGCTCATTCATGTAAATATGTGTTTTGTCAGTAATGCAAAACCTGATCTCTTTCTTGAAACTTCAGCTCCACTCACACGTGCAAAATTTATGTGGGATCAAGTGAAAACCACCATGCCAAGCATGATTAAAAAGCTGATGGAAATAGGACAGGCATTGCTATTTACTCGGCTTTGCTGAGGTCTTAATTAAAATAGGAAAATTTCCCCAGTGTAACATGTTTGCAATATTATACAGATAATTGTTTCCTACAAATTAATGGAAGTAATGAAATAATAATCTTAATACATGATTATAACCATATCTAATATTGTTATAATTATAACAATTTTCTAATTAATATATAATTATAACAATATATAATTATAACAATATCCTTAATATATAATTATAACAATAGCCCTAGGATATTGTTATATTTATATGTTATTGTTACAATTTCCTATTTTCTCCAATAGGAAAAATACTTTACACCCATAACTTTCCTTTGCACATTTATGGGAAAAAACTGTTAATTCCTCCTGAGTAAAGCTGAAAACTGTCTGTGTGTTCTGTGTATAGGGAACTGCGCTCTGGGAAGGAATGGGAGATAGGTGGTCATACAAAGTGGTGCTATAATGTTAGAACATCATGTAGTAACTCCACCAGGAAGGAAGGCTCTATCTCGCAAAAGGTTACGAAGATGTATCTGACTTTGAACTATTGCAGGTGGCAAAGAAGTCAGTGAGACGTCGGTCCTAATGACGGGACTGAGGTGGCTTCCAGGGCCTCACAGCTCTGTCACAACTTAGTCACTTTTTAAATTGTGATCAAATTTATAGAAAATACCATTTAACAACTTAACCACTTTAAAATGTTAAATCACTGGCATTTAAAACACATCTAGTTCCGGAACATTTTCATCACTCCGAAGGAAAACCTGCTCTCCTTAGCCGACCTGCTTTTGTTTAGAGTACTTCTTACGGTGAATACAATTTATTTACAAAATGCTCTGATCCATTGAATGGCAAGCTGCATTATAAGAAGGTTTTACTGTGTTTATTTACTGAAGAATACTAGATTTGAGAGTGGCACAAAGTTAGTTTTCATGTTGTGCTCAGAATAAGGTCACCATCAACACAAATGAGTGATCTTTGGTTTGTGTGGATTTACATGATTGGGATAAGATGATCTATAACTGAAAACAAAGCTTAAATATGTCTGGGAAGAAAACAGCAATATACCAGGCTTAAAATGCAATATTACAGGCTGCTTAGCAGCTAAAGAGGGTTTATGCTGAAGAACGGTGGATGTAATTTCTTTGAAAAAATCATAAGCAAAAGGATTGAATTTAATCTAATATCACCACTAAAGCTTGCTGCAATCGTATGCAGCATTTGGGAGGTACCTAAGGCCAAGAAGATGATCCTGAATTAGCATAGCATACAAATCAGCTTTTCGATTTTTATCAGATTATCGGCATTACTGGCTAATGCCGATGTATTCAGCTACATGCAATAAGCACTCTCAAGCATCATATTTCTCTGGTGTAAAATATCCTCAAAGCACATTTTAATTGTTTTAACAAGATAAAGTGTGCTATTTTTGCATGAATAATATTATCAGTATTCCATTAAATCTCTTCATTTATTATCACTAATGCTACTTAAAAGAGATGTTAATAGAGTAATTCATTCTCATACCATAACCCTGGTCAGGAGTCCATGATGGTTCATACTCATTATGCTGAGCTAAGAGGGGGCTTCTGTTATAATATCACTTAATTTATATTCTGAAGAAATGCTCTGGGGACAAGTTGCTCTCATGCATTAGAGTTCTATCTAAATCACAATATTTGAAGACAAGTGGGGATGGCAGATAGCTACTCAATGGCTCCTCTGTGGACTCTTGGTCCTTCAAGAGACACCAATGAAAGCACAATCCCAGTGACCTCATCTAAACATACAATTTACCTGTGCAAATTCAGTTTGCATTTACATGCTACATGTTAAGATTTACACTGAATTTAAAGAACTGGTTACATGCCATAGCATTTATCAACCACATGACCTTCTTCATGACTAGATGATAAAGATATGGCCAACAACTACCTTTGAAAAGTCTGAGCACCCACTGCCTTTGGCTGTCTGTATCCTTTATCAGAGCATGAGGGGGGGTGTGTGTGTGTATGCACATGCATGTGCATCAGCATTAGGGGATGCATATGATAAGCAATGCATGCTAAAATGTAGTTCTCATTATTTTACAAAAGAACTCCAAATACACATATAATTCAGTATATCACAATGTAGGCAGATGTACAGCACAATTACTAATTTTGAAATGTCAATATATTTTACATCAACTCATTGGATTGGCCATTGTTTTAGTGGCGTATAATAATTTAGAAGTACGTTTAAAATACTTTAAAAAGTGCCTGGAGACATTTAATGAATAATTTAAATGTATAGTCTTCACGAAGCATAACATTGTTGAGACACATGACAAGCATGAATCTTAGTTTCAGAGCTCAAAGGGCCCAGGTAAGTCTCTTTATTTTGCAGAGACGTAATCCACATCCAACAGATTAAATGACAGCAAAATCACTTACCCAAGAAGTCATGTTAGTGAAAATTGATGATAAATGCAAAATAAATACCTTTTCAACTCACAGGTTTAGTGCGAGATATCTAGAAAGGAAAAATGGTAATAAGGAACAAAATTCATAGTGATACAGAATGAAGCCCTGAAGTTAGAGCAAGTCCTTTCTTAAATACTTACTTAAATAGCTTAGGGGGTTGGAGAGAGATATTGGTGTTGGTGAAGGTGGTGTTGGTGTTGGCAGTGGTGTTGGAGTTGTTGGCAGTAATGGTGTTATTGGCAGTGTTGGTGTTGATGTTGGTATTGTTGGTGATGGTATTGGCAATGGTGGTATTGGTGGTGGTGGTGCTGATGGCAATTGTGAATTTATTTTGTGGTGGTGGTGGGGTTGGTGGTGATGGTGTGGGTGGCAGCAGCAGTGGTGTCTTTGGTGTTGGTGGTGGTGGTGGTATTGGTGGTGGTGATGGTGTTGGTAATGATGGTGGTGGTGGTGGTATTGGTGATGGTGGCATCGGTGGTTATGGTGATGGTGTTATTATTGGTGATGGTATTGATGGTGATGTTGGCAGTGGTGGTGGCAGTATTGGTGATGATGGTGTTGGTGGTGGTGGTGGTGGTAGTGATGATGGTGGTGGTAGTATTGGTGATGGTGGTATTGGTGGTGGTGGTGATTCTAAAAGATTGGGAAAGTTGAGAAGAAAAGAGCTTTTCCTACTCTCTAAGAAACAAGGTAGTTGAAGCATTGTGGTTTCTGAATTTCCCTGATGGGCATCCTGCCTGTTTCCAGACTACTCCAAGCTTTTCCTGTGGTGTGGAGACCCTGAAGCAAGGAAGAGGTCATATATCACTACCTGTTTTTCTCTTTTCTGCATCATCTGTGAGTGAGAGAAAAGTTAAAATATCCAAATCCTCTAAGTTACTGAATATTCTGAATTTTTTTTTAAAAACTACAAATTTGTAACAGACAACAGTAAGAAAGTAAATATATGTTAAAACATAAAATCAAAGGGTACATTTTCATAGTATGAATCTAAAATTAGTTGAGATAATGGTATATCTATAACATGAATCTAAAATTAGTTGAGATAACTGGTATATCTATAACATTAAAAAGCAATACA